>NC_048233.1:90236196-90243714 GCF_002007445.2 Ailuropoda melanoleuca
CGGCGGGCGGCGGGCGGCCCTGTCCTGGCCGTGTCCTTGGCCGTCGGGTGCTCGGCGTCCCCTCCAGGGCCGGGGCCAGCGGCCGCGGAGTCACCGAGGGGGCCGTGGGCACTCCGCTTGGCGGGCGTGCTGGGGGCCTGGGCCGCCTGCCCGTTCTTCTCGTCTGAAAAAAGTTGTTTAATTACGTCAAAGAAGTTACTCAATGGGCTGCCTGGGTACACAGAACAGAAGACAAAAGAGAAAACAAGAAAAGGAAACAGAAGAGAAAGAGGAAGGGGGTAAAGAGAGAGAAAGAGAACAAACAAATGAACGAAAGGGTCTCCACGAGAGAAAGAAAACCCAGCGAGATGAAGTCTGAGCCGGGCGTGGCAGGCGGGGGCAGGTGGGCAGCAAGCGGGGCAGGCAGGTGGAGAGACCCCTCCTCCCTCACCAGGCCTGGCCCCTCCACCTCAGCCACTAGTCCCCCCTCATCCACCCCGTGGCCTGGCCAGCTGGCCAACCCCACTCTGGACACTGAGGCAGAGAAACCACCACTGCCACAAGCCCCAGGGCTGAGCAGGAACCTGGGACCCCAGGCCAGCTCTGTACATGGGGCCAGGGAGCCTTCTCTGGGCTGGGGTGGCTGGAGCCAGTGTGCCCACCACACTCCTTCCAGGAGGCTTGGAGCCCAGCCCCTGGCCAGCCCGGGCACCACCCCATGGACACAGAGGTCAGCAGCAGACAGACAGATGGATGGATGGGTGGACAGGCATGAAGGGCTTGGATGTGGGAGGGCTGAGGGCAGGCAGCCAGAGTGAGAGCCCTGATCCCAGAGGGCACGTCCTGAGGGCAAGAGGAAAAGGGCAGAAATGGTCTGACCACGCCCACGTGGGTGGGCCTGTTCTCACTGTCCTGACGCCTCTGCTCTGCTCTACGTCTTACAGCTGCCCGCCTCCAGCCCGGAGCAGCGGGCAGGGCAGTGCGTGCACAGCACACCGCCAAAACCTCCCCCCGCACTGGACAGAACCCTCTACACCAGCCTCCTGCCCAAGATCTGAAATTCACCCAGACCTCAGGCCAGAGTCCACACATGGGACCCTTGCCGACCTTGGGGCATGGGGACCTTTACTGCTCTGAGCCTTGGGGTCCCTTCCTGGCCTGCCTGGATCCCAGGGCCGGGCCTGTGGCTGCCCTAGGGGGCGAGTGACTGTCAAGACTGCTCCTGGCAGAGGTGGGGGACTGGGTGGGCCCGAGTGCGCCCATCTGGACCCCGCATATACACAGGGACCCCAGGATAGCCCTAAGGGTGGCAGGGGCGGCACCCAGCCAGGAGCAGGCTGCAGGTGGGGGTGACAGGCTGAAGGGTCCCAGGTGAGCGTGAGGGGTTCTTACCACATTTGGAAAGCCTCCCCGTCATCATTTCCATACAGTTAGTGGTGTCTGGAGCACAGAATGGAGAAAGGAGGGAGGGAGACGTGTGAAAAAGTCTTCCCACTTGGACCCCTGGGCAGGCGCTGCCCTCAGCCTCTGGCCAGGCCCTCAGGGAGGGGCAGAGCCCAGTGTGAGGCGTGGCCATAGCCAAGTAGGGGGTTTGCTGGGGCCAGCAGACCAGAGAGAAGGGCAAGACTGGGAGGGGTGGAGCCCAGAGCAGGGCGGGGCTTACGGAGGGCCAGGCCGGGTGGGGTGGGGTGGGGTGGGGTNTGGGGCTGGCTCAGAACACGGCACTGAGTGGCGGCCTTCTCCTGGGAAGAAAAGTCCTCCTGCAACCAGAGCCAGAACACAGGACTTGGCCCTGCCCCTTGGGTGCCTTGGGCCTGCCCGGTGCCCGTCTCCTCTGTCCTGCCCTGGGCCCAAGACTTAGGCTCTGGAGCCCAGAAGGCCAGGGCTCTGGCTGTGGTCTACTCTGGCTGTCTGTGTGTCCTCACTCTGCCACTCTACAGCTCAGGCAGCTGCGTGGCTCCCACCTGCCCCTCAGCACGTGTTGGCACCCTCTCCCCTGACCCTCTCCCACCTTCTGCTGGGCCTGAGAGTGTTGGTGCTGGCAGGGGACTAGGGTGGGGGGCTCCTCCCTCAAGGCCTTCACAGCGGCCCATGCTGGGTGGGGTGTGACCTCTTGGCCTCCTGTCCCTAATGGAGTGGCCACCAGGTCTCTTGCCCTGGTAATTGAGGAGCCCCCACTTCTGCCCCCTCCTCACAGCATCTCTAGGACTGAGCTCGCCAGACAAGAGCACCCGGAGCGGGAGGGAGGATGCTGGGAAAGGCCAGAGTGCAAGGAGACCCATCAGGAGGCCTGGGGATGGATGCGCTGGAGTCCTGGCTTAGGCTCCCCAGGTCCAAGGACCCCTGAAGGAGGATACGGGAGAGAGGCATGGGGCCCAGATTAGGTACCCAAGAGCTTGCCGGGACACGGGTTTGGGCACAGGGCTAACGGAGGCCCCCGCTTTGGGATGGGGTTAGGACTGGGGGTGGAGCCCAAGGGAAGGGTGGTGTCCACCTTGTTCACTGCTATGCCTGGGACTTGGCACCAGGGACATCTGCTAACGGGGGCAGAACGACCTCTCTTAGGTTACTGTCCATGGCCCAGCCATGTGGCTGTAGGCCTGGGCATCCGCTGGGCAGCACACCAGGCCCTGGCCTTTGCTCACCTCACTGGATAAGCTCTGTCCTTCCCTGGCCTCAGTTTTTCTCCGTCAGCCCTACCCTGCTCTGAGATGGAGGCCTTAAAGGCTCAGGGAGCCACCCCTGCCCCACTCCCTGATTCCTATGCCAACCAGGCTCCCGGCGCCAGGCTGCTGGGGCCACCCCCGCCCTGACCTGCCCGTGGGGTGACGAAGCACATGTTAAGGGAGAAGAGGGTGACACACATGATGAAATGACGATGGCAGGGGCTTGGGGGGGCAGGTGGGGCTGGTCTGGCCTCTCGGACCTCACCAGGCTGGAGGAAGGGCCCACTGAGGCTCCAGCCAGCTGACGGGGGTGCTCAGAGAGAGGGCTCAGGCTGGATACTGTGCTCCGGACCCCAAACCCTGACATGGGCCTCCCAGCAGGCCATGCCTTACCACCATCCTGACAGCAACCAGACACCCTCGCTAATAGACGGCGGTGCGTGCACATGCCTGCCCTGCCCAGATACGGGCTCACCCACCCCCACCCACAGTGGACATGTAGCCCACTCCCCACCAGATGCTGAGCAGTGTGGGCTCTCAGGCCCGTGGACCCCCAGCACCTCCAGGCCTGGGCCACCCCTTTCCCTGTGTGACCCCCTGTAGGCCCAGCTGGGGAGCACCCCGCTTCGGGAACTCATGGCCAGACAGTCACAGGCCTGTCACGGGGAAGGCAGGCAGCAGGCAGCCCCACCATGTGTCAGCCAGTGTGGGCGCCAGGCCCACAGCCTCACAGGGTGCTTTTAGGGGAGCCCCGCGGGCGGCGGGCTCCCAGGAAGGACCTTGGCCACTGCTCTCCTGGAGCCTGCTCTTGCCAGCCCAGAGCCAGGCCGCCCGTGTCTGGCTGCTCAGCCTGGGTGCTGGGCCCTATGCGGCCTGTCCGGGGCCGGGAGCTGGCCGCTGGATGCGTGCGTGGGCACAGGGTGCCTTTCTTGGGGCCAGTCCGGCTCTCGCCAGAGGACCTGCCCACAGCCCCCTCCCTGCCCCTGCAGCGGGGCCAGACACCTTACCTGCCAGCGTCAGAGGCTACTCTCGTAGCTGGTGGCCACCTTCTGGCCCTTAAGCCCAGCGCCCCAGCTTAGTCCTGGCGCTGGCGGGGGGGGTTCTATAGTGGACAAGAGGCGCCTTTCAGTGTGGTGTGCTGGGCCTACCTCCCTGGGTGTGCAGACATGGGCCGGCCCCCTGCGCCGGGGAGGGCCCTGCCCCCGGGGGGGCAGGGAGGTGGGCATGTCGAAGGGGCCACACCCCTGCTCACCAGCCCGCAGGGCGGCCCGAACTGAGCTCCCGCCTCACCTGACAAATGCTGGGCAGAGGGCTGGTCATGTGTGCTCAGTAGCTGGGTCTGAATGGTCTCCACGACCCTCTTGAAGCGGCGGCTGGGGCCTGGGGGAGACAGGGGGTCATGCCCAGGACAGGGCTGTAGCCCGGAGCCCACGCCCTGGGCCCGTGGCTCACCTGACAGGAGCGTGAACGTGACGGAATAGATGCCGTTCTCCTTCTGCGCCGCCCCGCCCTCCGTGTAGGTGATGTCCACCTGGAACTTGACTGGCTTCTGGAACACAGCCGGGCCCCCCGTGGCCTTATACTCGGCCCGGAAGCTCGTCTGGGAGATGACGCTGTGGCTGAGGCTGGGGATCTGCAGGGCGGTGGGCAGGTGAGTGCTGTGTGCGGCCAGCCCCCCCGTGCCCGCCCTTGGACGCCCCTGGCGAGCCGGGCCGGGAGCCTCTACGGTCGGGCCGGGACCAGGGTGACAGCCTCCCAAGGCTGGGGCCACAGGGCCGTCGCGAGCGCAGCAGCCCGCTGTTCTGCCGGCTCGGGAAGGGCGCCCCTCCCAGCGTGGTCGGAGGGGCCCCTGCGCACTTGGCATGTGGGCAGCAAGGGGAAATGCCCTTGAAACAAAGTCAGGAGGCAGTCTTGCCCTGGAGGGGTCACCCCTAGGACAGGGCTCCACAGCTCAGGAGGGCAGTACTGGCCTTGTGGTTGGAAGGTCCAGCCCATGCTGGGAGGCTGAACAGGGGAGGATCTCACAGGGGTGAAGTGAGAGGGAGGCCCAGACCAGGGGCCCTACGGAGGAGAGCAGGCTGCCGTGGCAGGTGGCCCCCTCGCCCTCGGGGAATTTGGGCTGAGGCAGCACCAGGCTAAAACAGCCCCCACGGCAGGTCCCAGCCCTGGCGGGAGGTGGGGAGACAGTTTCAGCTGCAGGGGTGCTGTGATCCCCGGAGGACCCAGCACTGGGCCAGGCCCCCTGACAGGACTCTGGAAGCAAACCCTCAGGGCGTTCTCCCTGTGCTCAAAGATCTCACAAAGACGGATGGAGTGTACGCAAGGCTCAGCGCGGCCCCTGCTCAGGGAGCCGCCAGGCCTCAGTGCCGGGCAGGGGCTCCAGGAGGCGGCAGCCGGTGGGGGTGGGTGGGGCGCACGCGGGAAACGGAGACGGGCCTCTGCGACAGCCCCGGCAGAGGTCTCTCTGTGTCTAGGCCCCGTGTCCCCTCCCCTGTGAACCGCCTGCACTTCACTCCCTGTCTCGGCGAGCTGTCACCCCCGAGGCTCGTGCCCGTCCCCGTCCCCGGTGCGCCCACAGCCAGGGCGGACGGGAGCCCGTGTCCGTGTAGGACGCGCGTCCCCGGACGGGCGGGAGGCTCACCGACAGGAAGGCGTGGACAATGTCCGCTTTGATGGAGCTCAGGGGCTTGTCCTTGATGACCACGAAGATCTGCTCCTCCTTCTCCAGGTTGATGAAGTTCCCAAACCAGGACTTCTTGGCGAGCCTGTGGAAGGGAGGTGGGGGCAGAGGGCTGCTCGTACCGGGGTAGGCTCGCTGTCAGCCGAGCCTCTGAGGACAGACCTACCCTCCCCTCCCGGCCAGGGCCAGCTTACCGCCCCAACTCCTCCCCTCCTACCCTCCAACTCCTTCCCTGGCCCCCGACTCCTCCACAGCCCTAATGCTAACCCCGCAGTCTTGGCCTGGCCCCGTGCCCTCGTGCCTGCCTGGGTCTGGGCAGTGTCCACCAGAACCCACCAGAAAGGAAAGGAGAGTCCACCCTGACCCCCAGCCTTACTCCTCTGTTTCAGCCACCAAGTTTTGGGGGAATTTGCTATGTAGCAATCCTGGAGCAGCCTGGAGGAAGGTGCCCCCTGCCCTGGGGCTGCATAGGGAGTGGGGGCAGTGCGGGAGGCCGGGGAACTCTGCGCCCATATGGACAAATGGACAGGAGAGACACTGCATGGACAAGAGGTCCTGAGGGCCCAGGATGCTACATGCCCCTCCCACATGGTGGGACAGCCTCAGCTTCCCCCCCCCGACCACCCCGTCCTTGAGGACCAGGGGATGCCCAGCTGCCTGCTGCCTAGCCCAGGGCACTCTGGGACATGGAGATTGCTCCAAAGCCAGGTGCTGTGCTGGGCGGGGCCGGGGTGTACCCTCCTGCCCACGGCCCCTCACCTCGCTGGTGCCCAGAGCCTCCCTTACTGTCCTCTGTCTCCCGTCTGGCCTTGTTACTCTGTCCTGCGTCTGCCTCTGACCTGTGTTGTCTGCACCCCCCCCCCAGTGCAATGCACACCGGCGTGGGCGCCCCCCAGCCGGCCCCGCGGTCCTGCCTCCTGGATACGCGCCGGTGCAAGCCCTTCCGGGGGTGTGGACGGGCCTGGACTTGCTTTTAAGCAGAACCAGAGGAACAGATGTCACCTCCAAGACCATGTGACTCAAGGCCATGTCTCCTACTTGCTAGCAGGTCTCCACTGCTTGGTGATGGAGCCAGCTGACATGACAGAGAGGCCCTCGGTCCAGCAGCCCACAGGACGTGAATCCCGCCCATGGCCACGGGAGCTTGGCCGCAGGTCCTGCCCCAGCTGAGCCTGGAGGGGACCACAGCCCGCTGACTCCTTAAAGTGGAGGGCCCAGCTGGACCAGCCCAGGGCCTGACCCACAGGAGACATGGAGCGTATGGTGTTTAAGTGGCTGAGCTCGGAGCAGTCTGCCAGGCGGCAGTGCTAACACGTCCTGATGGCTGTCTCGCGGCTCCACCGACGGAACGCGCCCATCCAGACCACGAGACCACGAGGCACAGGCCGGCCCCGGCCCGGCAGTGCACTCCGACATCGGCACTGGCAGGGCGAGCCGTAGGGGCTGTCTCAGGCACCTCTCCGTGGTGTTCCTGACCACATGACTTCCCTTTTCCCGCCCGGTTCCAGAGCTGGCCTCTGCTCGGCCCAGGGACCCTGACCCAACAACAGCACACAGGTGAAGACAGGGAGGCACGTCCTGCCAGGCCCCTGGTCGCCAGCCGCGTCCGCCTCCTTCCCCACATGCTGCCGTCCTGCCCGCGGTGTGCTCTGGGTCCGGCGCTCCCGAGCGCAAGCTCCTGCCCCAGCCGCTCCCCGCCGCGCCCCAGCACCGGCCACGGTGCCTGCATCCAGCGAGGTTGTGGGGGCCCGTTCTGGAGCCCGTATGTGGGGTTTCTGCTTCTCCTCCCTTGACGAAGAACACCGAAAACACGTTTGTTTGTATTTTGGGAACCAGTGGTTTGGCATCTGGCGTAACGGGCAGTCCCGCGCCTGGAAGAAGCTTGAAGGAGCCAGAGAGGCAGCGCCGGCCGACTTCACGTGTCAGCTAGGCCACCCGGGCAGCTGCCGGGTGTCTCCGAGTAAAGCACACCGCTCTCCCTGACGTAGTGGGCCTTGTCCAAGCAGGTGAAGACCTCGGAAGCAAAGGCTGCAGCTTCCCCAAGGAGTTTGGCTCAACACCGCAGAGTGAATTCCCCACCTGCACACGTCACACTCAGGGCTGTGACACCACCCGAACCTATGGCCTCAGACCTGCCAGCGCCCATACCTGCACGCTCGTGCACACGCATCCCACTGGGCGCTTCCTGGACCC
>NC_048233.1:90244923-90271967 GCF_002007445.2 Ailuropoda melanoleuca
TAACACGTCCTGATGGCTGTCTCGCGGCTCCACCGACGGAACGCGCCCATCCAGACCACGAGACCACGAGGCACAGGCCGGCCCCGGCCCGGCAGTGCACTCCGACATCGGCACTGGCAGGGCGAGCCGTAGGGGCTGTCTCAGGCACCTCTCCGTGGTGTTCCTGACCACATGACTTCCCTTTTCCCGCCCGGTTCCAGAGCTGGCCTCTGCTCGGCCCAGGGACCCTGACCCAACAACAGCACACAGGTGAAGACAGGGAGGCACGTCCTGCCAGGCCCCTGGTCGCCAGCCGCGTCCGCCTCCTTCCCCACATGCTGCCGTCCTGCCCGCGGTGTGCTCTGGGTCCGGCGCTCCCGAGCGCAAGCTCCTGCCCCAGCCGCTCCCCGCCGCGCCCCAGCACCGGCCACGGTGCCTGCATCCAGCGAGGTTGTGGGGGCCCGTTCTGGAGCCCGTATGTGGGGTTTCTGCTTCTCCTCCCTTGACGAAGAACACCGAAAACACGTTTGTTTGTATTTTGGGAACCAGTGGTTTGGCATCTGGCGTAACGGGCAGTCCCGCGCCTGGAAGAAGCTTGAAGGAGCCAGAGAGGCAGCGCCGGCCGACTTCACGTGTCAGCTAGGCCACCCGGGCAGCTGCCGGGTGTCTCCGAGTAAAGCACACCGCTCTCCCTGACGTAGTGGGCCTTGTCCAAGCAGGTGAAGACCTCGGAAGCAAAGGCTGCAGCTTCCCCAAGGAGTTTGGCTCAACACCGCAGAGTGAATTCCCCACCTGCACACGTCACACTCAGGGCTGTGACACCACCCGAACCTATGGCCTCAGACCTGCCAGCGCCCATACCTGCACGCTCGTGCACACGCATCCCACTGGGCGCTTCCTGGACCCCTGACACACCACGGGCAAGCACGGCCTCTGTAAGAGGCCTTAGCTGTCCTGGCCTCCTGGGCCACCACACGCCTGCTTGGTCCCATCGGCCACACTTGCCGGGTGGTGGGCGCTGGCCAGGACCCCCAGGAGGGGCAAGGCCTGCAGAGGGACTCAAGAATGAGAAGGGGGGTGTGGGCCACCTGCACAGCGTCAGCTGCTGGGGGGTCTCCCGTCGGGACGCCCAGCAATGACGTTAGAGGGGTGTCTACGAGCGCCGCGACAACAGCAGGAAGTTTTGGCCAAGGGGCGCTAACGGCGGGATGGGAGTCCCTAACCCGCACACGCCGCATCCCCAGGCCCCACGCAAAGCTCGCCACGTGGTAGCAGCTTCTGCTCAGTGATGAGACGGCAGCCCCAAGGAGGCTGCCTGTGTCCCCTGCCGGCCCTGCCCTGCGTCACAGCACAGTTCCCGTTTGTGCGCCCTCTTCCCGGGGCTGCAGGACCAAGGCCGCCGCCAGGGCGGGAGAGTGGGGGTAGGGTCGCTCCAGGGTCTCCACCCCAGTCCAGACTGGCCGTGGGGTGATGCTTGCCCGTCGCCTGCCGTGGGCCCTGCTCCTTCCTCTTGGCGATGGTCAGCGGAGGGCTTGGTCTGCTCCTGGCCTTGAACAACGCCACCCTCCCCTGGACACGAGTTCCCACCAGGCCACTCCGTGGCTGTTCCTCCTCCTTGGCCAGTGCCATGTTTTTGCCTTGAGATGCTCCATCTCTCTGAGCCCCCAAGTTTATGGCTGCGCTCGGGGCTCCGTCCTGCCTGTGGGCAGCCCTGCTCAGCTCGCCCAGCACAGCGCTCCTTGTTGGAGGCTACCTGCCGCGAACACCACAGACCGCTCCTGTCACGCTCCCCTACTCGGTACGTCCAGGGCCAAGCCTGTATCCACAGTAGCGTGAGCACACCTGCCACGAGGGCTCAGGCTCCAGTCCGCAAGCCTCCCCCAACATGGAGGCCGGGACTGTTAGCTGGCGTGCCACAGCCCCTCCGAGGCATGGCCGTGCCGTCCCCGGCCTCCGGCCAGCCCCAGGCTGTGGCTTCCGAGCAGTGCCCGGAAGAGCCAGCCAGCTCCCTCAGCACCCCAGGCCCTGCTCCCCAACCTGGCGTTCAAAGTGCCGGACACGGAGACACGGTGCTGAGAAGGAGAGGTCCCAGGCAGGACGTGGAGGGGGATCTGGGGCAACACAGGGTCACGGGGAGAGGGGGAGGAGGACCTGGAGTGGCCCGGGTACTTTGCCCCAAAGCCCTCATGGGCCCCCTGGCCCGCCATGGGGGAGGGTCCAGCATGGGCCTCCCCCACACACCCCGTGTCTGGGCACCAGGAGGGCGGCCGACGGCTCACCCTCAACCTTGGGCAGTGGCCACTTACTCTGGAGATGATTCCGGGGTCAGGTTGGACATCTCCTCGGGTGTCGGAACTGCGTGCACGGGAAAGACAGGGAGAGAAGGTGTGACCACTCTGCCCTATCACCAGGACACCCCCGCCCTGCGCCGTGACTGGGGTCTCATGGAGCCACCCTGCCAGCTCCAGGCCCCTGCCGGAGCCTAGGGCCACGGGGCTGCCCCAGCCTCTGTGCTATAATCAGGCCATGCCTTCTCTGGCTTCCAGCCAGCCGTACTGTCCCCTGACAGATGGCACGGGTCCCCCATGCCCACGCACTGTCTGTGCTGGAGGCTCGGACGGCCCGGCAGTGCCCACCGACCCTTGGCACCCCGTGTGCTGCAACAGGCTCCCCACTGCCGCCCCGTCCCGCAGGCCTGTTGACGGCCCTTGCCCCCACCCGCCCCTTGGCTGGCTGTCGTCCTGGGGCCCAAGTAGCCCGGCCTCAAGTGGTCACTTGGCTGAAGGGAAGCCCTGGAGCTGGGAGGGGCCCCAAGGTCACACCCACCAGGCCTCCGACACACAGCGGGCAGGCCCAGGAGCGAGCAACCGTCTGGACATGCTGCCTGGGCCTGTACCATCTTAGAGGACACAGACCGCTGCCCGGGGCTCGTGGTCAGGGAACCAGCAGAGAAGGGGCAGCCCCTGCCATCCCCACGGCTGCTTTTCCCTCCACTGACCTTGCAGTTTCCGGCGGTGGAAGCGGGGTGACCCCAGGAAACTGTTCTTGATGGAGTTGAGCCGCGTCCTCCAGGGCACCCCTCCGACGCTGGGGCTGGACGGTGGTGTGGGGTTGGGCGTGCCCGCCGGGCTCTCCTTGGGCGTGTGCACGGGCGTCCCCTTAGGGGTGGGGAGGGGACTACCCCTTGGAGAGGGGTGAGGGGTCACCTGTATGGTGGGGACAGATTTGCTGTTTGGTTCAGTCCCAGCGGCCAGGAGCCGGGTGGGGGCCGGCATGGTCGGCAGGCCCGGGGGCAGGGCCAGCTGGGGGCCTAGGCCCCCTGGGACAGGGGGTCGGGCCTGGGTGCCAGCCGGGAGTGGGTTGGACTTGGTGCCCTGCAGTGGCTTGTCGGTCAGCTTGGCCTTGCTCGGCAAGGTCTGGGTCTTGGGGTTGGGCCGCGAGGCGGCCTGTGGAGGGAGGACGTGTCCGGGCCGAGAGGCGCTCCGACAAGCTTCAGGCTCCATGGAGGTGGCCAGGGGGCAGGCCACGAAGGGGCTCTCAGGGGGCAGGGGGGGCAGGGCAAACTTCCTGACAGGCTACAGGGCAGGTGCAGGGGGCAGGGAGCAGAGCTCAAGGGTCCGCGAGAGCCGCCATGCAAGCGCCCGCCACCCCCCGCATGCACACACAGCACCAGGCGGGCCAGAAAGAAACGTTCAAGCAGGACCCCAAGGCAGGACCAGCGGGGACAGGCAGGCGTGGGGGTGGGAGCGTTTGCCATAAAAGAAAACAAATAACACAGGAGAAAACAAACAAAACAAAACAAAACAAAACAAACGAACGTGCAGTTAGCCAGAGCGGCAGCAACCACGTGGGCGGCCCCAGCGGCAGGCGCGGGGCACGGGCGCAGCCCAGGCTCTGGGAGCCTCCCCGGCCCCCCCCACCGGTGCACGCCGGGCCTCTCGGAGCTGGGGGTGGGGTGGGGCGGGAGCTCACCCGGGGGCTGCTCAGCGGGCTGGTGGACAGGCCCGAGGAGGCGCCGCTGATGGACCTGGACCTGCGGACACAGGTGCGGAGAGGGTCAGCCGGGAGGGGCCGTGGCTCTCGGCTTCTCTTCCCTGGGCGGACCCTCCAAGAGGCCGGGAGCCCCAGCCGAGAGCCTCGAGGCCGCCATGGCCTGCGCATGCCTGGCCACAGGCAGGGCTGTCCTGCTGTCCCCACCCTGCCTCTCCCAGGGCCCAGGAGGGCCCCACAGCCCCTTCAGGGGGCCCTGTCAGAGCCCCAGTTGGGGGGGCTGGCTGCCTGTCTCGGGGCTCCTTTCCTCTACATGGGAGCTGCCCCACAGCCAAGGCCCAGGCCCAGGATGGCACTGGGGAGCCCTCAGCAAGGGTCTGTTAGGGGCTTGGGTGGCCAGAGGGACGCGGTGGGACAGGTGTTTCCTGGGAGCTGCATCCAGCCCCCATGTCAGGTCCACTGTCCAGACCCTGGTGCCCCAAGCTCAGCCAGAACCCCAAAGGCTGAACTGCCACAGGCCCTGAGTCCTGTGCTCAGCTGAGAGCCTCCCATCCTAGCACGTGGGCCACCAAGAGGGCACTGGCCCAGCCCTGCCATGCCCACAGCCCACTTGCCCAGCCCAGAGCTGCCCACAGCACACCAGCCCATAGCCCTCTCCTCACTGGCACCACGAGGGCCTGGGCAAGGCCAGGCTGGGGTGAGCGCTGGCTGGGACCACGAGCCTTGTCCAACACCGGCCCCACTGGGCCCGCAGACCTGGTGGGGCAGGAACCAGGCGCCCTGCGGGGCAGGGACCTCGCTCCACACCACACAGCCTCAGGGAAGGCACACCATGCTTGCTCAGCCCTGGGTGCTGGCACCTGCCACCCTTCGAGGAAGGAAACAGGGAGGGGGGTACCAAGGCAGCCACAGGAGAGAAGAGGAAAAGAGTGAAGGCCTGCCCGCACCCGTCAGCCCAGCCCCCAGAGGGCTCTCGCCCACCCGCTCACACCCCGGCCCAGCCCCTGGGCCTGAGGGAGGAGCTGAGCCCACTCTGACCAGGGCCCCAGCATTTGTGGGGTGGGGCCCCATGGCAGTGACCCTCCAACTCCTTCACCCAACGCAGCCACGGAGCCGGGGGCAGCACTGACCTTGCTCCCAGCCCCCTAGCCGAGCCTGCCCGCAGCCAGGACCATGCCCAGAGCCAGGCCTGGGTCCAAAGCTTTTGGATGCTGGGAAGGGAGTGGGGGCCGTCGGTCCCGGCTGGTGCCCACCCCAGCAGCCACAGGCCAGCAGGGCAGCAGCCAGGAGTGAGGTCCAGTGCCCGGGGCCTGCCTGCCACTGAGCCAGCCATGCACTCGTCACTTGGCACACGGAAACCAGAAAAGCAGCAGTGGAAGGAAGAGGGGTGGGGGCTGCCTCCACACCGTCCTGTCTAATCAGGCCGCCACCTGCCCGAGACAGAAAGGAGGGGGCCAGCACACAGAGCAGCCAGGGTGGGGCGACAGGTGGGCAGCGAGAGGCCAGCAGTGAGCAGGCAGGGGCACGGGCAGGTACGGGAGCAGGCGGGGGGGAAACAGGTGAGGCCCGACCACCATCGCCCACGGGCAGCGGGCCCTGCAGGGGCAGGGCTGGGGGGCTCAGGAACGCCAGGCCCCATGCAGAGACCCCTGAGACTGTCACGCCTCCTGCCACCTACTGGGGAGCCTGCCACAGCCCTGGCCTGCTGGCTTCCACTCTGGCCCCTGTGGGCAGCACAGAATGGGGGAGGGGAGAGTAAGCAGGGCCACGCGGAAGAGGCCTCACAGCCTGCAGACACTTGGGGGTCCCCGGGCAGGGAGAGCGCAGTGGGTCTCCTCACCCGGTCAGGCCAGCCACTGGCCGTGCCCCAGCAGCCCACGCCTCCTCGGGGCCTCAGGGCCACCTGGCCCAGGCCCTTCCCCAGCGTGCCGGAGGTCTCCCTCGCCAGAGCTGCGAGGGCCGGATGCGCCTCAGGCCCAGCCCTGCCACCAGGCCCGCCGTCGTCCTTGGGGCTGGGGGGCGGGGGATGGGTGGGCAGGGTGTATACCTGTCTTCTTTGCTGAATTGGGGGTGGGCTTCAGCGATATCCAGGCTTTTACTGAACATTGCTTTACTACAGCAGGAACAAAGCGAGAAAACAGAGTTACTGACGCAGCCCCACCAGGCGGCCCGGGAGGCCGGACCTCCGCACAGCTCCACACGAGCTGGGCATGGCCCACCTGGCCCCAGGCCAGGCACACGGGCACGAGGGGAGGTCAGGCAGGAGAGTGCCGGGGCCACAGCGCACCCCACCCCAGTGACCTGCTGGGCGGGGGGGCGGGCCAGGCCTTGGAGGATGCCCAGCACCCACCACCAGCCCTAGGACCCCTCCAGCCTCAGCCGGTGGCCCGCTGGGGCCCACTGCCAAGTGGCCAAGCCAGAAGAAGCAGCGGAGCCTGGAGCGGCAGTGGCAGGTTGGGAGGTCCCGGGAGGAAGGGACTCTCCGGGGACCGCCGGGATGGTCCACAGCGGACCCCGTCCCAGCGCCTCCCACCCCGAGGCAGCCAGGCCTGGAAGGCAGAGCAGGACCCTCGGCTCGGTGGCTTCCCATGCCCGGCCCCCTGCTCCAGGCGGGTGAGGAGGGAGGGACGTGGGGTGGCCAGGATGAGGTGGGCCCCACGTCAGCGCTCGGCCTGCACTGGGCAGGTCGATCGGGAGAGCAGGGGCAAGGCTCAGGAAAGGTGGGCTGGCGAGAGGTGGCCTCTCACCCTGGGGGCCTGCTGGGGAGAGGGGGGCCCACAACAAGCAGGATGCGAGGCACAGTCAGGGCAGGAGCTCAGCCAGCAGAGACCTTTCTCCCCGCCACCCTCACCAGTGCCCCAGTCCCGGAGCCCACGGGCAGTGGGCCATGGTGGTCTGGAGCCAACCCGTTTCCCTGGAGGAGGCCTGGGACCACCGAGAGAGCCAATGACCACCAGCCAATGAGCCCAGTTTAATCATGATGGTGGCCTTGTTTCCTGGCAAATACCTTGAGAGGCCTGGCTGTCTCCAGCACTCAGCCCCCAGGTGACCAGGGGCAACCCCAGAGCTAGGACCCCCAGAGCTGGGTCTCCAGGTCCCAGAGCTATGGAGAAAACCCCCACCTGGGCGGGAACACTGGGCCCCTCCCCAAGCAGGCCCTGTGCGGGGCCAGGATGAGGATTGGCCGAGGGCCCCGCCTGGCCAGCGGAGGCCCTGCAGGACCAGGGCACCCTTCCTTCCTCCAGGGGGTGCTGTGGGCACAGCCCAGACCTGCTTGTGGCCCTTAATCCTTGTCCTTCCATCCTTGTCCTTGACCCCCACACCACCACAGGTGACCCAAACATGGGGCCGGCATCAAGTGGGGACAGGCCTGCTGGGTGGCTCTGAACATGGCCTGACCCCAGTGTAGCCAAGTCCAGTCCACTCCAGTGCAGCCCAACGTTATTCCAGATGGCCTGACCAGCCCAGTCCAACCCAGGTCCACGGAGCAAAGCCCAGTCCACCCCAGTCCAGTCCAGCCCAGCTCAGTCCACCTCAGTCTATCTCCGTCCAACCCAGCTCAATCCAACCCAGTCCAGCCCAGTCCAGTCCAGTCCAGCCCAACTCAGCTCAGTATAATGCGGCTCAGCCCAGTCCAGCTCAGTCCACCCTGGTCCAGCTCAGTCTAGCCCAGCTCAGCCCAGTTCAGCCCAGCTCAGTCCAGCCCAGTCCAGGTCAGGTCTAGCCCAGCTCAGACCAGCTCAGCGCAGTCTAGTCCAGCCCAGTCTAGCCCAGTCCAGCCCAGTCTAGTCCAGCCCAGTCCAGGTCAGTCTAGCCCAGCTCAGTCCAGCCCAGTCCAGGTCAGTCTAGCCCAGCTCAGACCAGCTCAGCACAGTCTAGTCCAGCTCAGTCTAGCCCAGCTCAGCCCAGTTCAGCCCAGCTCAGTCCAGCCCAGTCCAGGTCAGTCTAGCCCAGCTCAGACCAGCTCAGCACAGTCTAGTCCAGTTCAGCCCAGCCCAGCGCAGTCCAGCCCAGTCCAGGTCAGTCTAGCCCAGCGCAGTCCAGCCCAGTCCAGGTCAGTCTAGCCCAGCTCAGACCAGCTCAGCACAGTCTAGTCCAGTTCAGCCCAGCCCAGCGCAGTCCAGCCCAGTCCAGGTCAGTCTAGCCCAGCGCAGTCCAGCCCAGTCCAGGTCAGTCTAGCCCAGCTCAGACCAGCTCAGTGCATTCTAGTCCAGTTCAGCCCAGCCCAGCGCAGTCCAGCCCAGTCCAGGTCAGTCTAGCCCAGTGCAGTCCAGCCCAGTCCAGGTCAGTCTAGCCCAGTTCAGACCAGCTCAGCGCAGTCTAGTCCAGCACAGACGAGACCAGTCCAGCCCAGTCTAGCCCAGCGCAGTCCAGCTCAGTCCACCCTCGTCCAGCTCAGCACAGTCCAGCCCAGCCAAGTCCACCCCAGTCCAGTCCAGTCCAGCACAAGCAGTCCGAGCACCCCAGCCCAGCCCCTAGCACAGTGTGGTCCAGCCACACCCAGTGGCCTTGGCCCAGCCCCAGGGCCAGGGGCAGGGCAGGGGGGGTCAGAGATGAACCATGTCAGGCCCAGCACAGCCCATGAGGACTGCTAACGCTGACCAGGCCAGGCCGCCAGGAGGCGGAGTGGGGGGTCCTCCTGGAAGGCACGCACCTCTGGCCATGCTGGGCCATCTCGATGGCCCGCCGCGCGGGCACTGGGGAGCCACCATCTGTCACGCTGAGCACCTCCATGGACTTGCGTTCAGGCCGCCGTTTGCCGTGCCGGTTCAGCATTGGGGAGTCCACACGCTTCCGGGGAGGGTCTGTGTGCAGACAGGGGTCAGGGCCAGGCAGGCCGCTGGGCCTGGGAGGGGCAGCATGGGGCCAGGCCACCCTGCCACCTTATACCTATTTCATTTCTGGGGGGCAGGTCCTCATCCTCATGGCTCGGGTACCTTTCTTTCCGGTCCAGGAGGAGGAAATAAATCATCTTCTCCTGGTTTTCCCTGCAGTGGGCGAGAGGCACCAAGAAGACTTGGCAAGTCCATTCCTGGGTGGCGTCCCACCCCGTGGCCGCCTGCCTGGGAGGGGCCGCTGGGGCCCCAGACCACGCCACAGCCCCCCACCGACGTACTCCTCGGACAGCAGGTCCTGCAGCAGCTTGTTGCGGTCCCGGAAGCAGCCCAGCGAGTGCATGCTGTCCAGCACGTCGGGGTCAATGTCCTCCAGGCTGGGCAGCGAACGGATCTGCACCTTGCGGGGGATGGGCTGCTCTGGCTCTGGCTCGTTCTTGCCCCCTCTGTGGATGACAGACACTGCGGGGTCACACCTCCACTCCGCAGCTTGGGGCTCCTCCGCCCCCACCCTGAGGTGCCGGGAGGGTGGGGCCCACCCGTTCCCGGGACCCTGAGTCTTGCTGCTCTCCCTGCGCCCAGCCCCTGCATGCCTCCTGCATCCTGCCTCTGCCCAGCGCAGGCCGGCCTGGGGGCCCTGAGAGCCAGGAGCGGCTGAGGCTGGGGGCAGGCCTGCGCTGGGCTGGGTCACCCCCCGCTTTCCCTAGCAGGCCCTCCAGGCCATGGTGACAGGTGAAAGGCAAAGCAGGCGACGTGGGAGGAAAAGCTACTTACATATACCATATGTGTTTCTGAATGTGCTCTAGCTACAAGGAAAGAGAAACAGGGAGTTAGTACGAGGAGGGATGGAGGAGCCCACGTTAGGAGGCCGGGGGGCGGGAGCACGGGGAGGGAAGGAGTGCAGGAGTGCACAGAGAGCAGGACAGGAGGAGTAGGGGAGGAAGGGGCTGGAGGGAGGGTGCGGAGGGGAGGAGAAAGGGAGAGAGGGCATGGGCACAATGTGGGTGGAGGGTGGGGAGTGTGGGGAGGGGCTGTGTCCCTGGAGGCTCCAGGCTAGCACCCCTGAGCCTGTCTACGCCAGGTGAAAGAAAAGATGCGGAGCTAGAGAGAGAAGGAAGGTGGGCAGGGCTAGGGGCCTGCAGGCAGGGCTGGGGGGCCTGGACCGCAGAGGGAGTGAGCACGGAAGCAGAGTGGCCTCCGGGGTCCAGGGTTCCGGGAGGAAGGCCAAGGGAGGAGGGCAGGGGAAGCAGCCAGGGAGGCCCTCCTGAGCACAGGAAGGGGCTGGGTGCAGGTGTAAGCAGGAGGCTTGGGGGCCGGCCCTGCTCTCCCCCCACATCTACTCGGAACAGCCTGGTTGGGAGGGTGGGGGAGGGCGGCCCCTTGGGCACTGGGCCACCCTTGTCCTGGAGAGGCCAGCCAGGGGAGTTCTGCTGCCCTTGCCCTGGGGACCAGCCCTCCTGGCGCGAGCTGAGCCGCAGGGAGGCCAGAGGCTTCTCTCAGGAGGAGCTTCCCTCATGCCTCCCCGGCCCCCAGCCGTCAGGAGCGGTCGTGAGGAGCTAGTCACGCTGACTAGGCCCTGGAAAGCCTGGGACACAGGGGTCGCCATCAGTGGGCATTCACCTGCCAGGCACACCAGCACTCCCAAACCACGTATCCACACCCGTGCGTATACCCACACCCACGCACATGCAGGTACACGCCCGGGCACATGTGCACGCACCCACACGGCCATGCCCACACCCACACACACGCAAGTACACGCGTCTGTACGTGCCCACACGCCCCTGCACACACCTGTGTACGTGCCACACGTGCACCCAGGGTTTACTTACCCACGTGCTCTCACACACGTGCACACGCACACGCACCATGCACACCCAGGGCCCCCCATAGGGGGCTGCACACAGGCACAGGCGGGGTTCCCCTGCAGGTGCCAGCCCTTGCCCCTGGGAGGAGACGCTGGAGATGGGACCCGGGCCCTATCAGCGTGGTCCCAGGCAGGGACCTGGCAGGCTCTGGGGGTGGGGGGTCCTCCGACCCGTCCGGGACCCACCGTGAGGCGCCGGGCGGCGTCCACCTCGATCATGCCGCGCAGCAGGCTCTGGCAGTCGGGCGGGATGAAGTGCGGCATGTGAAACACGCCTCGCTTCACCTTCTCCAGCAGCTGCCTCAGGTTGTCGTCGTCGAAGGGCAGCGCCCCCTGCCGGCAGGGGACCGGGGTCACCTCGGGAGGGGCGCACAGGGACAGCGCCGCGGGGGGAGGGGGGGGGCCTCACCACCAACAGGGCGAACAGGATCACGCCGCAGCTCCACACGTCTGCCTTGCGGCCGTCATACTTCTCCCCCTGCGGGCGGCAGCGGGGTTGGCAGGGTGAGCGGCCAGGCTCCGCAGAGAGGGTGGAGCCCCGGCACAGGGGTGGGAGGGAGGCGGCCAGGGCCCCGGGGGTCTGCGAGGCTCAGGTGGCGAAGCCCCCTGGACGGGCAGCGACGAGGGGGCGGTGCTGTGACTACTTACCCGGATCACCTCGGGGCAGGCGTAGTGGGGGGATCTGGGGGCAAAAGCAGCAGTCAGGCGCGAGGTTCGGGACCCGCTGTCTGCCCTGGCCATCCCACCCCGCCTGCACTCAGGGCTGCCCCCCAGGACCGCAGCAGTGGAGCCACCCGGAGGCATGCTCTGCTCTGCAGGAGACGCCCCTCCGGGGGACCCTCAGGCCCACTAGGAGGCTCAAGGGGCTTTGGTGCCGACCCCCTCACAACCTAATCCCTACTGTGTGCTTCCGGGGGAGACTAAGGCACGGGAGCCTATGCGCTCCGCCACACTGAAGGCTGTGTGTGTGCGGGTGTGCAGGGGCGTGTGTGCACGTACAGAGGCGTGTACTTGCGTGGGTGTGGGTGTGGGCATGGCCGTGTGGGTGCGTGCACATGTGCCCGGGCGTGTACCTGCGTGTGCGTGGGTGTGGGTATGCACACGGGTGCGCATACGTGGTTTGGGAGTGCTGGTGTGCCTGGCAGGAACATCGCGGGAAGGCCCACGGGGCTGAGTGCACACCGAGCAAGCAGACAGCCACGGGGAGGGCCGGACCTGCCTTCCCGGCCAGAGAGCCGAGGGGGGGCCTGAACGGTCACCAGGCAGGGTTCCTTCAGGGCATCGCACTTTGCAGCAAAGTGTGGGGGCAGAGCCGGGGGTCCTGGGGCTCCAGGCCCCCCAGCTGGACAGCTGAGACCACTAGCTGCATGGACGAGGCGGTGGGAGGGGGCCTTCGGGGCGGCAGCCCAGCCCTCTCCCGGCCCGGCCGCTCACCCGCAGCTGGTCTCCAGCAGGCTGTCGCCAACCTGCAGCGAGGCCATGCCGAAGTCGGCGATCCGGATGTTGTTTTTCTCGTCCAGGAGCAGGTTTTCCGGCTTCAGGTCCCTGTGGCTGGGAGGGAAGGCGGCACTGAGGCTGACCCGTCCCCAAGCTGCCTCCCCGCCCCTAGCCTGTCCACGCAGCACGGGGCCAGCAGCAGCCTGGCCTGGCGATGTCACAGGCCACCAACAGGAAGTCGCTTGCCCGGCACAGGTGGTCTTGGGGACAGAGGAGCAGGGACCCTCTGGGTCACACCACGTGCTCCCACCCGCCCCAGGGCGGGCTTTGCTTCACTCCCTGGGGCCCCTACCATAAGTGCTCTGGGCCAAGGCCAACCTGGGATCCCCAGTCCAGGGTGACCAGGCCCCGGGACCCCTGAGAGACCTGAGGAGGGGGCTCCTGGAACCTGGGACAGACAGCAGCTTCCTAATGCTCCTGAAGGGGGGTCGAGAGAGAGTGTGCCATCTGCTCTAGGGGCATGGGGGCAATGCGGGGGGGCAGAAGGACCTGGTCAGGGGTGCACCTAGCGGGGGATGGGGACGCCCCACAGGGGTCGGGGCGCGCACCATATAGAGTGGCTGTGGCAGAAGTCCAGCGCGGAGATGATCTGCCGGAAGAACTTCCGGGCCTCTTTGGGGGTCAGCCTCCCCTTCTTGACAAGGTAGTCGAAGAGCTCCCCACCAGACACGTGTTCTAGCACCAGGTATCTGCGGGGGCAGGCGGGCGTCGCGGGGCTGCACGTGGTCCGACCCGCCCTCCTTGGCCACCCAGCCACAGTGGCACCGGCCAGAGGCTGCCAGCCAGCACCCGTCCCTGCGCCACCCTCTGCCTGTCCCGGCCTACCACCGCACCCTTGGCATGAGGGCCCCACCACCCCAACTCCTGGCAGGCCCACTCCCGGCACCGCCTGGGGGAGCCCTCTGCTGCGGGGAATCCAGGCCCAGGACCAGCCCTGGGCCCCTGGTTGAAGGACAGCACGGCCTCCAGGCAAGGGGGGCACTGTGGCCGCTGACCCCGACGCAAGCTGGGGCCATGACCATTCTAGGGCCTCTGTGGCTAGCCCAGCTTGGGCTGCCAGGGCAGGGGCATGAATCAGACATACGGCCCTCAGGGAGCCCTGGCCATCAGGGCAGACCTCCAAACAGGGTGAGCAAGGGCCTGGGGCAGGGCATGGCCAAGGGCCCCCAGGGGTGGCCCTCACACTGGGTCTTGGAAGACACAGGAAAAAGGTGGGCGTGGCCCAGCTGGCATGTGGTCACTGCCTCACCTCAGCTCCCCTGGGCCTGGTGGCCTGGAGGCCTAGACTAGTGCAGGGGCTGGAGGCTGGGCCACCAGGGGCGTTCTGACAGGGCCCCGGGCTCCCTGGCTCTGTGGGCCAGTGGCCCCAAGGCCTGGCATTCCCCTCTGCCGCCCCTTTGTGCCCTTCCCTCTGCTGTGACGTGTCACGGGCAGGGGCCCAGGGACTGAGGGTCCTCTGGGCTACGGTGCAGGGCCGCAGTGAGGGCAGGGCAGGATGGGGAGAGCCGGAGGGACAGGGCATGTCTGGCCCAGTGATGGTGGCCTCATGGAGGGAGGGATCCTGAGGCAGGGGGCACAGGACGGTCCCTGGGACGTGTGGGTATGGATGCCTGCAGGACCCCCGAGGAGTTGCTGGACGAAGCCAAGGGTGTCTCCAGAGCTGGTCTTGCAGGCATGGAGGGATCGGTCACGGTGGGAGCACAGGGAGTCGAGGAGGAAAGGGGGTACTGGGTGGGATTCCGGCAGGAGGGGCCATCCTGGGGTCTCGCCCTGCTCCCCGAGCAGGAGGATCTGAGCACAGCACAGGCCACAGGGTGACCTCACTGGCAGGGGGCCCCCGACCGCCCCTCCACCTGCAGGCTCCCTGGGCAGCCTGGGGGCTTGGGAGTCCTGGGGAGTGGGGGGCCCGCAGGACCTGATCACCCTCATGCTGGGTGTGGTGTCCCTGTCATCCGGCCTTTACCCGGGCTGTGTCCCCCGCTGGGCTGCTGTCCTAGGCCCTCCCTTGCTTCCTGACCCCCACCCCCAAGGCGGCCTCCTTGTGGCCCAAGGCTCTGCCTGTCACCCCCCCAGGTCTGTCCTCGTGAGGATCTCGGCAGAAATGAGGCATGAGGGGTCTCCTGCGGGTTGTGTGTAGAGGTGGCCGACACCACCTGCCCCCAAACTCATGGGACACCACTGGACACTGCAAGGTGGGCCCCTGGTCAGGCCGATGGTGGGGGCTCATACAGGTGTGTGTCTCGGGGCACAGAGCTCCTCACGCTCACAGTGTCAGGGGCCCCAGCACCCCCACACCCGTGCTGACTGCCTCCGACACTTGGGTCCCAGCCGGCACAGCGGGAAATGGCCGGACAGTGAGTCGCTTGTCGGAGGGGCTGCGTCTTGGACCTAGGGGCCATCCTTGATCCACGTGCCTGAGCCTTCCTGCTCGCCTGGGGCAGCCCTCGGGCCCGGCTTCATGCCCCAACCCCCACTGCCCAGCACAGTATGGGCACCTGGGCCTCTTCGGGGCTGGGGGTTGGAGTTGAGCCCTCGAGGGTCCCCTGGCCCAGGCCCTGCACACGTTTCCTCACTCAGTGCCAAAGTGCCCAAGGAAAGTGCCACAGGAGCCCCTCCCTGGGGGCCTGGGTATCATAGGCCGGGCCTCCTACAGTCACACAAGCAGTAGTGACAGGCCCGGACGGCCCCTTGCAGTGACCCTGGGAGAGACTGCCACCCACAGCCCAGGCAAGCTCAGGGAGGCCATACAGCTGGTGACTTGGCGGGGGGGCTCCCAACCCAGGTGTGCTCGGGATGTGAGGGTTCCGCTGGCCTCAGAGGTCAGCCGCTCTCAGCAGTGTGGGTGCCGGACACCCCAGGGAGGGTGCGACAGCAGGCCCGGCGAGGGGCCCGGCGTGGCCACAGCCGTCGGCCAGCCTGGCGTCCCACAGTCCAGTGAGGGAGCAGATGGGGGCTCAGTGGGCATGGGGAAGGGTCCCTGGGAGCCCTGGCAGAGTATCAGGGATGGGGGGGCATTCACTGGGGCTCACTGCTTGGCCCCGGCTGCCAGCCCCCGCCTCCAGGAAGCCCTACCCCCTGGGTGGTTCAAGCTGGTGGCTCTGCCGTGGTCTGGGCCGAGAGCGCTGACCATGGAAGCCTCCGAGAGCTCCCTCCTTGCCAGGGCCCCCTGCCCGACGGGCTGCCCGTGCCTTCCCCGAGGCCCCACCCAGGCTCTCCACACCCAGCAATACCTACAAATATTTTTTGTTTTCATAAACGTCGTGTAGCTTCAGGACGTGAGGGTGTTCGATGAGCTTCAGGATGGCGATCTCCCGCTCCACCTGCTCGGGGACAAGAGGTCCAGCTGGGGGCAGGCGCGTTACCTCCCACCCGCAGCCCCGGGGTGGGCTGCCGGGGATGCCGACGCCACACCGCCCTGCCCTCCGGGGGTCTCTGGCTCGTCTCTGGGGGTCGAGGGCCGTGCCCCCTGGATGCCTCAGCTGGGTCATGGGGGCAGCAGGAGGCTTGGAGGAGGGCCAGCCTAGCGATGGGGTCTGCCCCTCTGTGGACTGGCCCATCCCATCCCAGGGACATCACACAGGGGGCTGCCTCCCGGCCCCTCCACCCAGGCCCTGCCAGGCCTTCGGGGGGGTGGGCCCCAGTTAGATCCCCAGGCCGATGCCACTGAGCTCTTATCTCTCTGCTCGGAGAGCTTATGGGCATCTCGAACTCCGTGTCCCCAGCTGGACATGTAGGTCCCGGGTGCTGTCCAAGGCAAGGTCAGGGTCTGCCCGCTCCCATCCAAGCAAGCATCACCTCCCCTTCAAACTGCCCCAGCTGCGGTCCAGGGGGTTCCCCAGTGGGGCCCGCACAAGTCCTTCCCTGCTCTCCAGCGAGGTCCTCTTCCTCGTCAGCAGCCCCCCCATCAGCTTCCACCCCCCAGGCAGCCCATCACTGCCCTCCAGGCGTGCTGGCCCCACGTGCCCCCACGGGAAAGGTCTGCGAGAGCGTGAGGCACAGTCCCCAGGGCAGGTGGCAGCCGTGGTGACAGGGAACCCCCTGCCTGCCACCTGCCTGCAAAGGTCTGAGTGCTCCACACCCACGGGTGAGCAGGCAGGTGGGGAACCCAAGGCCTGAACAACCCCTTCCCACTGGGCTGTCCAGTCCCAAAGGGGGTCCAGACTGCACCACACGAGGGTCTCCCAGGACCGGGCAGGGAGGAGGGTGGGAAGAAGAGGGTCTGTGCGGTCCTGGTAAGTGTCACGTCCTCTCCCTCCTCAGAGGCAGGGGCCTCCTGAATCTAACTGGGGAAACTAAGGCCCAGCTGGCTATCCCAGCAGGTTGGCACAGCGCCCAGATGGTGCCCCTGGCTGAGGCCAGGAGAAAGGGCAGGCGGGGTCGAGGAGGCAGCCAGGTGCAGGGTGCTGGTCATGGTCAAGGGTGCCAGCGCGGGGAACCCGCTCTGTGGCCGGCGCTGCGCACCTGTGCTCCAGCAGGACCGAGCAGGGGGACCCACCTGGGCCGGCTTCTCTGCAGCCCGTGGGGTTCCCACCGCAGGGCCCCCACCTGAGCTCACCTTCATCAGCACAGACTCGCTGAGCTTCTCCCGGTTGACGATTTTGATGGCCACTTTCTGGCACGTGACACAGTGAATTCCCAGCTTCACAAGGCCTGTGGGGTGGAGAAGCTCCCTGAGACCCCATCCAGGGCCCCAACCAGCAGGGGCCCTAACTGCTCCCCCCTGCAGGCCCCTCACTCGGGGCCCGGGCCCTGCCCCCACCCCTCTCCACCCCATGCGCCCCAAGCTGGATTCCCACAGCCGCTGTCCGCCGTCCTGTGCTCCTTGGTCACTGCCCAGAACAGCTCCGTCTCGGAGTGTCCCTGCCCCACATCACATCCCCCGCCAATGGAACCAGCCCTCTGACCTCCTTGAGTTCCCCCTTGCTCTGGAGACCATGACACCCAGAGTCCCCCACTCCAGGCCTTCAGCCACTGCTCAGCCACCCCGCGGGGGAGCCAGGGTGTCATCAGGCTCAGGGCCACCCCCTGCCTGGCCCCTTAGGGACCCCTCCCCCCGGATGCTCAGCCTCTACCGCCCGACCCACCGACCTCCCCGTTCAGCCTGCAGATCTCGGACAGGGTGCCCGGACGGGGTCGGCTTGCGGCCGTCTCCAGGACAGCAGGCTGGGCCCAAGGCCACTCCCTGGACAGCACCACCCCAGCCTCCCACACCCTATGGCCCCCATGCCTGGACCCCCCCGCCCCCGCCACAGGACAGAACACTAATTCGCCTCTTTCTCATGGTCCCACTTCTAGGACCTGAGTCCTGGCACTTCAGTAGTCCTGGTCGTCACCCCCTTGTCCTGTAGCCGCAGCCAGGCTTACACCTCCCCCGCTGGGACAGGCCCCTGGGGCCACCAGCAGCCTCACCCCCACTGCAGCCTGGGCTGCTGCCAGCACCCTCCAGAACTCTGGCTGGACTGCTCTGTGGCCCAGGACACCCCGCCTCTCCGTCCCTGAGCCTAGGCCCCCAACCCCGACATTCTCCAAGGTGACTTTCCTTCCCAGGCAGGCACATGAAAGCCATCATGACGGCTAGACCCACCTCTAGCACTTGGAGGCATGGAGGGTCAGGCGACCCTGTTCACCTTGGCATCGCAGCCCGACCCTGGGGTGCCCTTTCTGTGAACACTGAAGGACGCCCACACTGTGTTATCCTAACGTAATCAAGGTTGGGATCCCGACCGCACCCCCCCCCGCCAGTTGTTGCTGCTTTAACCATGACCTTGAGCTCCTTGCCATGACCTTGAGCTCCTTGCCATGCTCACCAGCTGCCTGGGTTCGCCTGGGTGGCAGGGGGAGTCTTACCAATTTGCAAGAGCCCCTCAATTTTTACGGGAAATGAATCCCTTGTCAAATGCACAGAAAACACCTTCCCTTAACGGACCGCATGTCCGTGACTTTACGAGGTCTCTGTGTCCTTCCTTGGAGCACGGCCACGGCTGTCCTTCCCAGCATGGCGTCTTGCCCTCCCCCGGTGTTGGGCTCCGTGTGCACAGGGAGCTTGGCCGAGAGAGGACACCGTGCTCGCCCAGATGCAGGAACAGCAGCAGGAGCAACGAGGGCAGGTGGGGGACGTGGGCCATCGTGGGTAGTGCCCAAGAGCCAGAAGGTCGTGTGTATGCTCCAGGAAGGACAGATGGGCTCCTGGGCTCCAGCAGGTGTGCCCGCTGAGGCCCCCCACCAACTCCTACCCCAGGGAGGCCTGCAGACCCTGGAGCCTCTTGCTGGCTGCCTGTGATCTGGCCCTGAGCCCTGTGATTCGAGGTCAGTGGGAAGAGCGCAGAGCACACAGCAGTTGGCATCTGTCGGTAATTCAGGGCTGGAGGCCCAGGGACTCACTGCCCCCAAGACAGGATCTGCTCTTGCCACCGGCCCTGCTACCCAGTCAGCAGGCGCCAGCCAGAGTTAGAAGCAAAACTCATGCCTGGCGAGTCCCCAGAACCAGGCTGACAGGGCAGGGGGAGCTGGGGAACAGGCAGCAAAAGTCGCGACTCCACAGGCGACAAGAGCCTCCAAGTCTCGAAGACCCAGGACAGACACCGGACGAGGTGGCCAGACACCTCCCCAGAGGAGAGAGCTCCAGGCCCGAAGCAGCTGGAACAGGAGCCCGAGAGACCCCACAAGGCCGAGCGCCATCACCGTGCGATCCCCAACACAGGTGGGCATGGCCCAGGGCCAGCTCTGGTGGCTGGTTCCTGCAGCAAACAACGGGAGGGACAGGACATCCCCAGACAGCACGGGGCTCGGGAGCCATGGCTCAGGCACCAGGGTACCGGGTGGACGGGCAGGAGGACGCACCCACATGCACACCTCGCAGCCGTGCACACATGTCCTCGGAAGGCAGGAGTCACAGACGTGGGGAGAAATGTCATCCTGCTTCCAGAAAAGGACAATGAACGGGTGTCTGAGTGACAGGGCGCTCGATGGCCACGCCAGCCACCCGTTCAGAAGCAGAAAGCTGCGCCATTGGTGTCGCCCCCTCCGAGCACTGTGCCAGGCGCTGTGTGACGTGAGGGAACATGGGGGACACAACCAGTCACTGCACAGCTGCCCTGTGTATGAGGTGCGCCCAACGAGCCCCACGCCATGGGCCTGCCCCTGCCCCCCCCGAGCTGCTCGCGGGCCTGTGGGCTGGGCGCCAAGGCTCTCAGCCCTGGTCCCCAGGAGCCCCCTGCTGAGCCCAGGTGAGGCCAGCCAGGCGGCTTGGCCAGGTCCGGGGGGGCAGCTCCCTCCCTGTCTTCGTCCCCCTCCACCTGCTGCCTCTGGCAGGAAAGTCTTCAGCCCTGCAGACTCCCGCTCACCCCTCAAAACCCAGCGTACAGGTGTCCCTCCTTAGTGAAGCTTCCGGCCACCCTGGGCAGTGACACCGCCCTGGGGTCCTCTGCAGGGAGATGTTTGGTTTCCTAGCAGTCCTGCCACTTCCCTGGCAGCAGGGAGTGGGCCGTGTGCCCTCGGGAGCACCCCCTAAGCACGCTCGGGATGGTGGGAGGACAGCGTCTGCTGGGGGAGCCCACAGTCACCCTAATGACCCAGAGCTGCCACTGCTCAGGCTTGTGGCACATTACCGTCTCTACAGCAAACACAGGTGCACACCGAAGCAGGGCCAGCATGCTGTGTCACCGATGCCCGGCCCAGGCGGCGGGTGCAGGAGGGTGCTGGACCACCTGTGTCCACTCTGCAGGAAGGCTCCAGGCGTCCAGGAGCCCCAGGGGCCTCCTGGGGAAGGCACAGGCGAAAGGCCAAGGAAGAGCCCAGGCCTCCTGGCCTGCCCCACCCAGCAGGTCCTCACCGCACCCCAGACTTGGCACAAACACGCGTGTGCTTTAACGAGCATACCACCCCCCGGGACCACAAGTCTGGCCAGGAAAGTCAAGGGGACCTATGGACGGCCCTCCTGCACACCCTGCCCTCCACTCACCTATCACTGCCCACGGCGCCCAGAGGGGGCCAGAGAGCCGGCATGCAAGGGGCTGCAGGCGGGCTGGTGCTCCCTAGGGTGGGCTCGGGACCACTCTGCAGGCAGTGCCCACTCCTCCTGCCCTGCAGCTCTGACCGGTCCTCATGCCCACTGCACAGTCTAGAAGGAGGGAAGAGGCTGGCCCTGCATGTGCTGGGCCCCACGTGGCTCTGAAGGGCACAGGGCAGCCCCAGAGCAGTGGGGAGCAGGGCGCCACAGGGCGGGGGCTCAGGGCAGAGGACAGTCCTGAGCGGATGTCTCCTGGGGTTCATCCTTTACCTCCCTCTTCTTCTTGTCATGGTCCTTCAGAAAAAACCCTGCCGGCGCCCCCTGAACCCTGGGAGCCCCCAGAGTAGGACCTGGACTCCCACTGCCCAGAGCCCACCCTTTGTTCTGGGCAGGGGTCTGGGAGCAGATGACAGACAGGGTTGCATCAGGAAAAGCCACATCCCGAGTGTCCACCACGTGCCAGGTGCAGACGGCCCCCCGCAGGGAGGAGACCAGAGCCTGAGAGGAGCACCACTAGCCGCGCCTGCCCCCACCGCACCGCCAGTTGGCCGTGGACCAGGGCAACGTGAATGCCACAGCCTCTGTGGGTGCCTGGGAACACCACCGGCCCTGCAGGGTCCCATGACGAGATGCACGCAGGGCACACGCAGCTCCTGCCCAGGGGGTCGGGGGGAGCAAAGGGAGAAATGATTGCTTTTGCCATTTCTCATCCAAATCACCAAATATCTACATGGGTGGACACCTGAGGAGGCCCCTCCTCATTGCTGACTCAGTTACTCTCCAGACTCGCCTTGATCCCAGCACCCTGCCCCCCTGCAGCCCCGGCCACGGGCCCACCCTCAGGGGGGCAGCTCTCCTGAGCTAGGAGTTTCTGCCAGAAGGCC
Source organism: Ailuropoda melanoleuca (assembly GCF_002007445.2). Taxonomy (NCBI): domain Eukaryota; kingdom Metazoa; phylum Chordata; class Mammalia; order Carnivora; family Ursidae; genus Ailuropoda; species Ailuropoda melanoleuca. Next base: position 90,265,984 of record NC_048233.1, read on the forward strand.
CTCCGGTGGCCCCCTCCCCACCTGGCATCCTGCAGTCCCTCCTGCGCCCCCCAGCAGAGGCTGAGAACGCAGGGAAAGGGCGGGAGTCAGCTGTCCGCCCGCAAGGCCCGCGACAGAAGTGGATGTGAGACGCTGGGAAGGGGTGGGTCACAGGCTCCGGGGTGGTGAGCGGTGGTGCAGACACAGCAAGTCCCTCAAGGGAGGAGGGAGGCTCTCCGGAGAGGAACCTGGCCCGGAAAAGGAGAGCCACTGTCCGCGGTGCTGACCGAGCCCGGCGCCTGCTCGCAGAGCCCCTGCCTGTGTGCTCACACGGGTGACCGCGCTGTGTCAGCTGGTCCCTGGACTTGGGGGACCAGGGAGAGCAGTTCCCACTGTGGGTTCTGGGGAGGGAGACTCATGACGGCGGGGGTGGTGGACGCTTCTGCTGAGCCAGGGCAGAGGGCAGGGCAGGGCTCCATCCGTGTCTCGGGAGAAACAAGTGTCCAGCCGCTAGTGCTCACGAGGCCGTCACGCGGAGGGTCACTAACACCTGCGACGGGAAACGGTCCGTCCTCCGTCACGAGCTGCCGCACCTCTGGGACCGTGCCGCCGGCTCCCAGGGCCGCAAGCACAGCCAAGGGGGACCCGTTTTCCGCCTCCTCAGCAGGCCTCACCATGGGGCCCCACCTGTGGGCACGAGAGGGAGCGGTCTCTAGGGCCTCGCACAGCAGACACACCTGTCGTGCTGGCGTGGATAGCCCCTATCACCCCTGCTGCCTGGGCTCTCCTGGGAGGAGGGAGGGAGGCGGCACCACACTGGCTGTTGGGAAAATGAGTCAGCAGGGCTGGCAGCCCTGAGCCAGCCCCACCTCCCCTGGGCTGGGCTGCCCACAGCAGGCAGGGCAGCGGGAGAAGCCTGGGAGGGCGGGCAGGGGCAGAGGCACACAGGACTATGGGTGGGAAAGGGACTGGGGACCATCAGCACACAGTATCCTCACAGGAGCGGCCTGGACATGCTCAGAGCCCACACGCTGCCCTTGACCATCTCTGGGACCTGAGCTTCCCCGGCTCTGCTCTCGGGGGCCAGCGCGGCAGCCGCACTGGGGCAAGTCCCAGACATTGCAGGTGGTCCTGCCCTGGCCACTGTCCCCACATGGACGCCACCCCATGCCAAGGCCAGGACCCACATGCCTGGATCTGGAGGCAGAACCAAAAGGGCAGGGGCCAGGCACGGTGTTCCCCACAGGCCAAAGGCCCCCCATGGGAGCTTGATGCAGCCAGACATGCCTGGGCAGGCAGCCAGAGGCCACGAGCCACACAGCCAGCTGGCCCAAGGGGGCTTCCCAGAGAAGCTGAGTGTTGAGCTGAGCCCAGAGGAGAGCAGGTTTGGGGGGCTGCAGAGGCCCCGCCCCCGGCTCCCAGGAGCCGCTCGTGGGCAGAGGCAATGAACACAGGCCACACATACAGGAGGGTGGCTGTCTGCAGTGCTCCCAGCTGCACGTGGCCCTGTGGCCTCTTCCTGCTACCGTCACCCTGCCTCTCCAGACTGCGGCAGCCTCCCGGAGGACCCCGAGGGACCCCACTTCCTGGAAGCCAGCCTCCCGGCCACATGGCCCCTCCTGCACTGCACCTCGCTGACCTGCGTGGCCAATGAAATGTGGCAGAAAGAACCACTCATCCTTCGGGGTGGGTGGTAACCACAGCTTCCTTTTGGGGTCTGTTCCCTGGGATCCCTGCTCTGAGGAGCCTGCTGCCTCATCCTGAGGCAACACCCTGTGGCCAAGAACTGGGGTGTGCAGCCAGCGCAGCCTGACCCACACCGGGAGCCTGCTGAGACCCCTGGGCAGGGCCGCCCGGCTCAGGACCCAGAAGACAACGTACGCAGTCTCAGGCCGCCAAGTTCTGGGGAGACCTTGTTAGGTAATAGGTAATGACGCTCTGCCTCTGACCCCCAGGATCCAGGTGAATGCCCAGGCCTGGCATTTGGTATGAGCTGAACAAACGTGGGGAGTGGCATCCTGGAGCCGGGTGCACGGCCCAGCAGTGGATAGCCTGGGGTTCCAGGCAGATGTGCCCAGACAAGTGCCCCAGCCTGAGTCTCCTCCTCTCACCTGTGCAAGTGGGGAAAACAGCCCATCCCACCCAGGCCCTTCTGGACAGCATGGAGCTCTCTCCCTGAGACTCTGGGACGGGGGGGGCACACGGGGGCAGGTCTGCTCTGCCTCTCTGTTCACAACCCCGTCCCCTGCGGGCAGCCCCGGACACCAGCCTGGTGGATTCCCAGGCTGGAGCCCCTCTGCTAGCCTGTCTCAACCCCCAGCTTGCTGGGCAGCTCCCCAGCCTGCGTGTGAGCACTGACGCCCCTGAGCCGGGGGCAGGGGTGGGGTGCGGCTGGGCAGGGATGGTCATTTGTGTGGATGCTGGTGGCGGAGAGGGGCAGACGGTACCCGGCCATCCCGTTCCTGCTAGGGCACAGTGCTGCCCGGTCCCTGGGGGTGTCTGTATCCTTCTCCCTTCAACACTGGGGAAGTTCCTGCCACTGGGTGTCCACTGAGAGAAGGGAACTCCTCACCCTGCCCCATTTCCTGCACTGACCCCATCTCTTCCCCTGACACAGAGCCCCCCACGGTGTGCCTGGGCAGCCAGGGAATCCCAAGGCTGGGCTGAAGGCTTGCCCTACTGGGGCAAGGTGAGGATGCCCCTCGTGCCCTTCTGGCTCCCCACCATCCCCTCCTCACCCCCACACTCAGCCTCAGCCAGGGCTGGGGGCACCCGCGGAAGCTGTGGAGGGCCCGGCTGGTGCCGCAGTGAGACTTTCAGGAAGAATATCACACGGGACTGTGCTCCAGGTGACCACCAAGGGCTCCGGGCACCAGCTGGGCTGCTCCTGAGCCCGTGGGCAGGAAGCTGCAAAACTGGGGACACCGTGGGGTCCTCCTGGGGCCTCAAACCACAAATGGATTGCCTAGGGGATGGATGGTGGCCTCCAAAAGACACATCCACATCCTAATGCCTGGACCCCGTGAATGTGACCTTATTTGGGGGGGGGGAGCTTTTGCAGAGGCAAATTTGTAGATCTTGACAAGAGCATCTCACTTTGAGCATTTCGTTCGGCCCCTAAATCCCAACAACAGGACTCTTGTGAGAGGCTCACAGAAGCACCACGTGCACATGCGGCTCTCCAGGGGCGCCAGCAGACCTGGGAGCCTGGAGCGCAGCCCCTACAACCCAGGGAAAGAGTCACCATTGTTCTGGGGACCACAGTGGGGTCAGTTCATCACGGTGGCCCCAGGACCCCAGCAAGGACCCGCACCACTCACGGGAGTATCTCTCTTGAGTTTCCGTTCTCTCGAACCAGAGGCATCTCAGAGGGGCTTTCTGCATCTCCTACTACGACCCGGCGATGCACCCGTCTCCAGACCCCTCACCCCGACGGGAGCTTCTCCCCCACACACTCGGCAATCCGCCCTGCCCACAAGCCCCTCCCCGGCCTCTCGGCCTCTCGACCCAGCAGGACTCTGGGGACTTCGAGGAGAGGGTCTGTGGGAGGGGCTCTGCTCTCTGGCAAGAGGCTCTCACCACTGCCCTGCCTGCACCAGCACAGCCCTGGAGGGAGGCACCCTGTGAGTTGCAGACGCAGTCACCGGGGGCCACGCTGAGGCCCCGGGGCAGGGTGGGCTCGGGGAGATGGGCAGGCCCAGAGGTGGCCGCCTGCTCCAGCCAGACCACTGGCCCGAAAGGGGGTTCCTGAGGGTCCTCCTCTTGAACTTGATCCTCACTACAGCCCACTTCCTGTCTCAGAAGAGGAGACTGAGGCTGGGCCTACCTGACCCCAGGGCCCATTCTCCTGCCTCTGCCCAAGGGGTCAGGGTGAAGCCTGCCCGCGCCTGCGCAGGCACAAGCCCCACCCCCAGTACCCCCAGCACCCGCTTAGGGAGTCAGCGGGGTGCAAGGCAAAGACATTGGCTGAACCCCAAAGACACTAACGAGTCCAGGTTCCCAGCACCGCCCCCCCAAAGGTGGGGGCAGAGTCCTTTCAGAACCGTGAACAGGGGATCAGTGTGGCCCTGGGCTTGGGGTCCAAGCACAGCAGCTGACTTGCTCAGGACTCCACAGCTGGGGTGAGGCCAGAGCCAGAGTGCCATGGGGAGCCGGCTGTCAGTGCTCCCTGGGCACCTCCCCCAGCCACACCCCTGCTCTTTCCTGAGCCTGGCGCTGAGGCCTGCCTGCACCAACCCCGGGGTCGCAGTGCAGCGGTAACCTTTACACCCAGGAAACCGGCAGAGCACACGGCTCTCTGGACAGCCCTTCTGGCACCAGCAGGAGCCTCCAGAGGCCCTGCCCCAGATCTCTGGTGCCTGGGTGCTGTGTGCAAGCAGGGTCGAGGGACCAGTGCTCTGAGGCTAGAACACCTCCTTCCGCGGGGGGGGGGGGGGGGGGGGGGGCCCCCCCCCCNAGAGCACCCTGCTTTCGGCAACCTGTAGCTGGGGAGAGTCAAGAAGGCCAGGGCCTGCCAGGGGCTCACGGTGCGCTGTGGGCACCAAAGCCCCCCAGGGGTGGGATGGGGATGGAGCCTGGCAGAGGGATCGATGCCTGCTCTCCATGCCCTGAGGCTCTGAGCCCCATGCTCAGGGAGAATGCAAGGTCCCTTTGGCCTCCAGTGGGATGACGGGCCCCACTAGGAGTCCAGGCCCCACTGGGAGACCCCCAGCCTGGAAGCCCCAGCAGGTCCTGGGTGGCACCTCTTCACAGCAGGCAGGGGGACTCCTGGGGAGGCTGTGCTGGGAGACAGTCGGCACCGGGCACATGTGAAAGATGGGGGTGTGGGCAGTGCTGACGCTCAGCCCCTCCAGCCCAGCTGCCTCCCACCACATGACAGTGGACGGGCCCTCTCCAGCTGCTTGACTCCCACTCCCAGCAGCCTCAGCCTCCTTGGGAGTGAGGGCCTTGTGGTCAGGCTGGGGAAGTTCAGGGACTTAAGGTGCAGCCTGAGGCCCCTCGCCTGGTGTCTACTCCATTGAATAAAGGGCCACACGCCCCACCCTCCTGCCAGCAGTCCACCCTCCCCCCCCCACCGCACACACCCTGATCGGGGCCCTGACGTGAGACCTGAGCTCAGGAAGAGGGCTGGGGGCACCCACACCCACCCACCCCAAGCCCTCAGCATCGCCCTCTCCTTTCCCCCCGGGGCTGGTCCAGGGCCGCCCACGCTCACGTCTGGCTTCCAAGGCTGCGCATTCGCAGGCAGAGGGCGGATGCTGCGCCTGCTGGGGTGGGGGCACTGCATCAACAGGCTTGGTTCCCAGGCTCCAGGCGCACCCCTGCCCGCCCAGTGGCCCCAGGTGCCACCCGAGGGCGCCCGGATCCAGCGGACTCGCTTCAAAGGCACTCCCTAGGCAGACGCGCTGGCTGCGAGCCCTCCCTCCCCAGCCCTGCCCACCAAGGGCTCCTCGGACTCGGACTCGCAGATGGGGGGGGGGCCGCCCCTTTGAAGTTGCCCAGACATCAAAGAGCACTCGTTCCCCGCAGCACCGTCAGGGCCTGCGTTCTTTCCGTGCCCCCACCCGACGTCTTCTCCCCGCCTGCAGGTCCCGGCCCCCAGCTCTGGGGAGTGGGGTGTGCTGGGCTGGCGCCCTGGTTCTCTCAGCCTCCTCCTGGGGCTGCTCCGAGCTCCCCAAACCCTTCCTCCTCCTCTATTTGGGGGATGGGGTGCCGGATCCCGCGCCCCACCCCCACGCTGCGTGCGTCCTCCCCATGCGCCCACGTTTCTGGGCTCGGCGGTGGAGGCCCTGCCGGCCGCAGCTCGCAGAGACACCCCCACACCCCACCATCACGTGGCCGGCTCTGGGCTCCTGGTTCACGCCCACGCGCGCTCCTCCCAGGTTGGGAAGTAGGCTCGGATGGAGGACCCGGAGGGGGACAGGGAGGAAGGGAACACCGGCCCCCAGCAGGCTCCATCTCAATATAGATTCCGCTGTTTCCTTCGCCCACCAGGCGCGGGGGGG
>NC_048233.1:90272163-90299403 GCF_002007445.2 Ailuropoda melanoleuca
ACCCTGAGTTCCCCCCCCCCCCGGGGCAGCCTGGGATCGCCGCATGAAGGGCCAGCTGCGTGTGCGACCAGGGTGTCCCCGCAGTGGGGCCAGTCCAGCCAGGCACTCTCTCTCCAAAGCCCAAAGTCAGCCCTCAGAGGCTTGGCATGTTTTCGGGCCCAGAGCCAGTTGAAAATCAGAAGACAACGGCGCGTGCTCCCTCCTCCAAAAACGCTCCCCCTTGGCTCCTCACCAGCTGGAAGACGCCCCCGACAGGGACCACCCACTGGGGTTAAGAACTTGCTTGCCACGACCCAGTCCGAGGGCTGAGGAGGGGTCATGGCCCTCCTCCCCCATGAGACACTCAGGACAGCCTCCCAAGGTCAAAGCTGCGAACGGTCGAGAAGCTGGACACCAAGGGCATGTCAAGCACCCCGGCCTCCAGGCTCAGTGGCCGAGGGTGCAGTCCCTACCCGCACCCAGAGGCCAGCATGGGTTCAGGCAGTATCAGAGGCATTTCCTAAGCAGACCACAGTAGGGCACCATTCAGAAGGTGTCTCCACTGAGGACATAGGACAAATGAGAGAAGGAAACTGGAGGGAGGAAGATGGACCCCAAGAGGACTTTGCTGGCCCGGGTGTTGGAAGAGGGGGCAGAACTGGATGGAGTTCTGGGGAAAAGAGGGGGCAGGGACAGACGCTTGGGGTGGGGGGAACTTTGGAAAGAGATCCGGGCTGTGGGCAGGTGCCTGGAGAGGCTGCCAGAGCCCTGCCCACCAGACAGACCCAGGTCCGTTGTGTTTGTCTCCTGTCAAAGCCACCCTCTGGATTAAGAAATGAGAGACCCTGGTGGTGGAAAGGAAAGCTCGGAACATTCCAGAAACAGAAGGCAGGGGGCCGGTGATGAGGGGCAGGACAAGGACTGGGCTCCAGATGTCCGTGTCAGCCAGGGGGCGCAGGGCGGGCCTGAGGGTAGGGCTGAGAAAGACAGATGTGATACTAACTGAGGGTGCAGATGTGGGGACAACCCAGGGTGGCATCCCCCTCTCCATGCCCAGAATGGGACACGGACTGGGACAAAATCCAATATTTTAGGGGCCAGGAGGCCGCCCTGAGGAAGTCTTCCTCCTTCTGACAGGCCTAATGTGCAGTCCCCGCCGTGAGCACGCCCCCCCACCAGACCTACCACACTGAGCTGTGAGCAGGGGTCCCCTCCCAGAGAGACCCCAAAAACATTCCTACTTCTCATACAGAAGGAGCCACACCAACCCCCCCAGGCCCCCTCCCCTAGGTAAATAACCAACTACATGTTACCAGAGGGAGTCCAAGACAGAGACAGAATTGAACCAGTAGAAACAGGTATTTAGAAAGGCTTTTTACTGATTATTGCATTGACTCGCTCAGATTTAGTAAGTTGCTATATCCATAAAACAAGAAATCTACAAAAAGGATGAGAAAACAAGAGAGCTCTAGGAAAGCAAAGACAGTAATTGCTGGAAAAAGAAGCAGCTGAAAGAAGGACCAAACCATGGAAAAACGCCAACGAGGCTGAGCACAGAGATGAGGAGAAAAGATGAACCAGGAAGCTCTGACAAGCCAGGAAGCTGGTATCTGACGGAAGGAAGGAGCTGAAAGTGGACAGCAGAGGCTCCTGAGACCCCAGGCCCAGGTCACAGTGAAAGGCCCCACAGCCTGTCCGGCCACGGAATGCAAGCAGACCCACATGCCGGCACAGCCTCGACAGGGAGATCCCAGGAGCTTTTTCACTGCTTCACTCACTCATTTCCTCAGCGAGGATTCATGGGGTTTCTACCAGCGACAGACATTCAAAACAACGGGAAAAAAAGAAATGTCCACACTGTGGGGTTCACGCCCTGGATGTACTTAGCTGGAGCTGAACAGAAACACTGAAGTGACCGCTCAGTCCTGACCCAGCTAAAGTCCTGCACAGATCAAACTGACCAGCCTCGCCCAAAACGCCTGAGATGGAAAGTTGAGCCCATTCTGGAAAAAACAAGAACCTTCCCTACTGCAGTTAAACTCTCTTCTTAAATAAACAAGGTCCAGCATACAATAAAAAGGATACCATACACAAAAAAGCCGAAAAATATGACCCATTCTCAAGAGAAAATATAGCCAATAAAAGCAGGCTACAGCTAACCCAAACATTAGAATTTTCAGGAAAAGGATTTTAAGATAATATTATAAATACATATTTTTTTCTCTTCTCTCTCCCTTCTCTTCCCTCATAAACATATTTTTTAATTACAGTAAAGGATAGACCAAAAGAATTCATTCTGGACACAAAAGAAAGGATTAATGAACTCTAAGGTCAACAAAAACTGCCCAAACTGAAATACAGAAAGCAAAAAAAAAAAAAAACAAAGGAAAGAAACCCAAACAAACCTAACAGCACATCAGAGACCTGTGGGACAGCTCCAAAAAGTCTAACGTAACAGGAGTCCCAGAAAAAGAGGAGAGAAAGAGAACAGAGCAGAAGACATATTTTAAGAAAGAACAGCCATGATTTTCCCCTAAAGGAATTGCACATGTCGGCCCCCGATCCCTGAGGCTCACCGAGGCAAAAGCAGGACAGAAACACAGAGAGCCAGGCCAAGACGTATCACTGCTAATCTGATACAACTGAAAGAAAAAGAGAAAATCTTAAAACTAGCCAGAGAAAAGGATGCATATCACATCCACGGCAGTGTCGGCAGTACCTGACTTCTCAGCAGGAGGAGTACGGCCGGGGGCAGCGGCTTACCACCACCTCAGTGCTACAAGAAAACCCAGAATTCTACACCCAGCAAAAATCGCCTTCAAAAATGAAGCAATATAATGACATTTGTAAGGATCTCCCCCAGGGGTCGCTGGCCTGCGGCTCTGAGAACAACTGGCCTGGAGTAATTCCTAATGAGATTATAAGGGGAAAGAAGTATAGCAAAAACATTAATGAGAAAAGGTAAAATAACTTTAAAAAAAAGTACCTGTTTGACGTCAAATAAGACAGAAAACAGGAGCAAATGTACCAAGAAGAAACGGGACAAATAGAAAGATGGCAGACTTACATCAAACCGTATCAGTAGTTCCATAAAATGTAAATGATCTAAACGCTCCAATTTTAAAAAGACTGGGGGGGGGGAGCCTGGGACCTAACTGTATGTTGTTTACAAGAGACACACTTTATTTTTTTTTAAAGATTTTATTTATTTATTTGACAGACAGAGACAGCTGGAGAGAGAGGGAACACAAGCAGGGGGAGTGGGAGAGGGAGAAGCAGGCTGCCAACGGAGGAGCCTGATGTGGGGCTCGATCCCAGGACTCCGGGATCACGCCCTGGGCCGAAGGCAGACGCTTAACGACTGAGCCACCCAGGCACCCCAGCAAGAGACACACTTTAAATATAAGGACACACATAGGTTGTAAGGAGAAGGATGATAAAGATGGGCCATGCAAACCCTCAGCATAGAGGAAAGGATGGGATCAGCCAGGATGACTGTCAACCGACAGCCTCCAAGCTGAGCCGGGGTTAGCCCTTGGTAGGAGGAGCCAGCGAAGCAGACTGGGGGAGAATGGGTAGTGGGGCTGGGAAAGCGCAAGTGTGGGATTTCATCAGCTAAGTGAAGAGAGGAATACAGAAGAATGTTCAACTATACCAAATGCTCACTGAGTAAGGACTGAGAAGGGACCATTGGTTTGTCACCATGCACGTCACTTCAGTAGGGCGGCAGGGTCAAGAGATAAAGAGAAAAGATGTCGGTTCAACAAGAATAACACATTTCAGGATCTTTAATGTAAACAGAGGCAATGAAAACAGGCAGGTGAATCAGACTGGTATCTCTCCTCCATCTCCCTGAGGTCAGGAGCTAATGGAACACAAATTCGCTGGAAGTGCTAGGGGCAAAGGACTTCCCGTGGGGGCACGAGTGCCCAGAGGAGTAATTCAGAACACTTCTCTTCCATGTAACTTTTCCTAGGAAGTCACCTGACGAAATGAGGTGATAGACCAGAAGGAAGTAACAGATCCCGTCCAGAAGGGGGTCCTGGGAAACCCCCTGAAGGTGGCTTTATTTGGGGGAGAGAGAGAGAGAAGGGGGAGGGGGCAGAGGAGGGGAGAGAGAGAATTTTAAGCAGGCTCCACACCCAGAGCCGAGCCCAACGCAGGGCCCAGTCTCACAACCATGAGATCACGACCTGAGCCGAAACCAAGAGTTGGACACTTAACGAACTGAGCCACCCACGCACCCCTGAAGGTGACTTTTTTAGAGAAACACAGCAGTTTGAAGAAGCACAGAGGGCTCTCAGAAGGAGGCTACCAAGAAAAGAAAGAGAACTGGATAAAATGAATGGTCTCTCTTTCTCTCCTGCCCCACTCCCATCTCCTTCTTCCTCCATTTTTCTCTCTCTCTTTTTCTCTCCCTCTACACACACACACACACACACACACACACACACACACACACACACAAATGAGTTTATGATAAATAGTCCAATGGAAAAAAAGGCAACTGGGAACTCCAGAAAAATCGAAGGACCCCAAGAAAGCTGTGGTGATGCAAAAGTAATGTGTAACAAATGTAAACATTCATGGGATTTCAGAAAAAGAGAATCCACTCAAAGGACTTTGAAACCTCGGATTTTCCCAAATCCATAACAACCAGGTCTCAGAGCAGAACCACCAGGCAGGTGCACAAACACAGCTTCCTTCTGACAGCTTACTTTCCTGACAAGGGTGGGTAATCCTGGCACACAACTCAGCCCAGCACTGACCCACATTTCCACATTGACAATTACGGAAACCCTCCTTGTGACTTCACTTTTGAGAGTCAACCAACAGTCCCCCAAAAAGCATGGTGTGGCTAAAGCACAGACAGAAATATTATTTGGGGGAGGGGGGAGTAAAAGTAGCTTTGAGGAGGATGGAAGGGAAGAGAAGAGACGCCGCCGCAAGTCAATGGAGACCCACTGATGTGTTACTTACAAACCGAGCAGGAGCGCGGGGAAGAGCCGCCCGTCAGCAGCCCTGGGGGGAGGGAGCTGCGGGGCCGCTAGGCTCCGCCCGATGTGCCAAACGCAGGTGTGAGCTCCCCACCGGGGGCGCTGGAACCGGGAACAGCTCAAGGAAGTGGCCTTGGGGGCTGCACTCAGGGAGTCTCCCACACCGGGACCTCTCAGAGCGCAGCCTGCAGCCAAGGACTTGCCCTGATAAGCACCTGTGACCACCTGGTAGAGAACAATGTCCGGAGAAGCCGGTAAGACACGTGGCTTGTAGGCGCAGACTGCGGGCGTCCTTCACACTGTCAGGTCACACTAACGTCCAGGGCTGAGAATGACACCAAGTCGGCCCTCACCGGAGAGGCTGCGGAGCCCCATTCTGGACCACGCGTGACTTGCTACCATGGTACTGCCTTGATACAAAATGAAGACAACCAGGGTCCACAGTGCTGGAGAGGCCAGCGGCACCCCCTCAGGGCAGCTGGCTGACGCCTCCGCACAGGTGCACAGGTGACGGGTGATGGTCCCACGCACAGCGGGACGTAGCGCTGGGCCGCCCCAGCCAGGAAGCAGTCCTCCAACCAGGCGAGGCCGCTCCCCGCACCTGCAGCCTGGCCACCCAGCTGCTCCCTCTCCCCAGCCCCCCGGGGCCACGCTGTCCCCCACCACTGGGAGGTCCCCCGTGTGCCAGATGAGGCCTGGGACTGCCACAGGAGCCAGTAATGAACTCTGCCCTCACTCCAGGGGCCAGCTGGCCACGGACCTCAGAACTCTTGAGTNGGGGCCACGCTGTCCCCCACCACTGGGAGGTCCCCCGTGTGCCAGATGAGGCCTGGGACTACCACAGGAGCCAGTAATGAACTCTGCCCTCACTCCAGGGGCCAGCTGGCCACGGACCTCAGAACTCTTGAGTTGCACAAAGCTGCAAAAACTAAGTCACAGAACAGTCCTGAGAGCAACGGTGGCCCCAAGCCAGGAGTTCTGGGGCCTCCCCGCGACAGGGGGGGGGGCCCACAGAGCCCCCTACCAGGAGCACCTGTGAGCCTCCCACGAAAGCTGGCGAGGACCCCTTTCCCCTGAGCAAGCGGACTGCATGGCACAGAGCGTGCACAAAACAGCAAGATGAGCGAGTGCGCGGTGGGTTACCCATGTGGCCATCTCCCCCCAAACCCCCCGGAGCTCTGCACCCCTTTATAAATTAATTTTAGTTCCTATATGAAATATTTTACTCTGAAAATGAAAGTAAATTCTTTTTAATCGATGATAGTTAATTGTTTTAGAACTAAAGCCCAGATCAAGAAAAAGCAGTTATCACTATTCAGCACACGACCATTGCCAACCAATTTGCTGTATAAAGAACCGCAGAGACACGGCCACTCTGGGCCTCAGGGTGTGACGCAGGTACCAGTCCTGGGGAGTCGTGCGGCGGGGTTGGGGCCGGCTCACCACGTGTCCCCACAAGCAGCCAGACACCGCCATTGCAGGCAGCCCCCCTCCCATGCCCGGCTCTGCAGATGAGCCTTGACCCCAGGGGTGGCCCCAGTCCCAGGCCCTGCTGCACTGACTGCGGCTCCCCTTGTCCTTGGCCTTTGAACCACCCCCGGGGCCACGTCCTTCTTGCTGTATGCAAGACGGGGCCAGCAGTCAGCATGACTGGCAGAGAGTCCCTGCACTTTCCCAGGAGGGTCAAGCCACTGCCAAGCTCACCCGCCCCTCAACCCTCAGTGTCCCCAGAGATGGCACAAGGAGCCCACACAGTGCGGGTGGACAGCAGGTTGTCTCGCTGACTGCCGGGCTGAGGTCAGGACCCCTTCTCCAGGCCCCCATAAGCCCTGGATTCATGGGGTCAGGGGATAGCCATGATGGGACAGTGTGGGAAGTCCCCAAGACAGGGCTCAGCCCCAGCTCCACAGGTCCCAGATGTCCCAGGTCCACACCCCTCCTGACCTCGGGGGGCTCTATCAGCAGCTGGGGCCGGCGTACCTGAAGGACAGGTGTGGCTGGCGGGAGGAGCACAGCCTCAGCGTCCTGCTGTCCCTGCCACCGTTTGCTGGCCCCACACAGGCCCTGGGGCCCCAGCCCAGTCGGGCTGCCCCCCATGTCTCCTCACTCAGTGGGCTCACCCCACATTTCTGCTGACTCTGGCTGTCCCTCCCCCGCCTTCCAGGAATACTTTTCTTAGACTGAAAACAGTCAAACTAAGTCCAACCAAAAAAAAGCAAGCATTTTACCAAGCCAGCTATGAAATCCGTTCGCTTCTCCACCACCGGGAGCAGCAGCCACCCCTTTGCCGCTAGCAGCTTCGCAGAGGGAAGGAGCGTTGCAGGTGCAGCCCCAACTCTGAAAATGACCGCTCAGAAAAGGGACAGGAGGCGGCTCCCTGGGCTGACCCAAGGTCTCCTTCTGGCTTCCCACCTCCTCCAGAGGCCTGTGCGCTCCCACTCCGCGCTCTCAGCCACCCTCACCCCACGGAGAGGGAACGGGGGCTGCAGCTGGCCGGTCCCAGGACCCCAGGCTTGGGAGCAGGCAGAGACCCCCACAGGGGCGTGGGGCAGAGGAACAGGGGAGCTCCCCCAGAGCCAGCAGCCAGGAGGTCCCTACTGGTAGCTCTCCGGGTACACTCCCCACCCCAGGGACTAGGCCAGCTTGTCTGCTCTGAGGCCATGTTCCCAGAGGGGACGCAGGCCACACAGCTTGGAGGTGTGGGGGCAGGTCCTCATCACTCCAAAGGGGGANGTGTGGGGGCAGGCCCTCATCACTCCAAAGGGGGATGCAGCAGCAGGGGCTGGGCGTGGGGGAGGGCCAAGCCCACCACACACTCCAGCTCTGCCCCTCCAGTCTCCCACCACTCTGCTTTGCCCGCCCACCCGGCCCCCTCTGGTTGGTGCTGGGCAGGGGGTGAGGGAGGGGCCCGGAGGCCCCACCGTCACAGAAGCACACGCATGTGCACACGCACGCATGCGCTCAACAGTGCAAGTCTGACGTGCTTCCCATCACCATACGCCTCATTCCTAAGGAAGGATCAAGAAGGCAGCCCGTAGCCTGGGACCTCTGGACCCTCTGCTGCAAAGGGACTCCCCAGGCCGCAGGCTTCCCATAGCGGTCAGTCTCTCACAACCACAGCTCAAGGCCCTCGATGGAGAAATCCAGTCCTGGGAAGGCATGCTTGGAGCGCTTCTAAGGGTCAGCACTGGGCCCTGGGGCCAGGTCCTCCCTGCGGTCTTTGCCAGGGGCTGCAGGGGAGGTAAAAGAAGGTGGAGCAGAGGAGGGGTCCCCTGGGCTGATGAGAGAGGGTGGTGGGGCTGAGGCATAGACCCAAGGGAATGGGTCTGCCCTTGGGGGGTCCCAAGGAAGCCTTTGGGAGGCATCAGGCTGAAGGGAGGGGCATTGCCAGGGCACTGGCGATGGGTCAGATGCCCCCAGGGGTGCTCACAGAGCGCTGGGACCAGCACGGCAACTCCAGGACAGGCCCTGGGCTGCCGGCCTGCTCCCTCTGACCCTGGCTTATGGCTCAGCCCTGAGGGCCGTGATATGCCACAGAGAAACCAGCCCCAGCACCCCTGGTCCTTCCCAACGAAGCCCACAGGGCAGAAGGCACATAAGCTCCTAACAGCAGCCCAAAAGNTCTCAGCCTTGAGGGCAGCACCCCTGGTCCTTCCCAACGAAGCCCACAGGGCAGAAGGCACATAAGCTCCTAACAGCAGCCCAAAAGCAGTGGGGGGGCCTCTGGGTGGGGGCAGGAGAAGGGGCCAAGGGATACACCCCCCCAGCGTGGTCTCTGGGGCCGGGGAGAGGCAGCTTCTGCCCCCAGGCCCCGGCCACATCCCTGTCCCGGGCTGAGAGCTGCTTGCTTGTTTGGGGGAGGTCTAGTGGGGGTGGGGGGCCAATGACAGGGCCTCAGATACCAAACTGGGCTAGCGAGCGTGCCCCCGAAGTGGCCTGGCCAGGGGACCCAAGCCTCGACAGGTGGCCAGAGCCTCCCCAGCCGTGGGGTGGGTGGTGGCAGGCCCAAGGGCTCAGCTCAGGTGCTGGGAGCCTGGCAGCTGGGCCTCACCTGGTGCCGGTGGAAGCGCGCAGAGTCCTTCCCACGGCGGCTCTCTCTCTCACGCACGCGCACGGACTCACACTCACGCGGGGAAATAACCATGCAGTCTGGGCCGAGCCTGCAGGGCGGGAAGGTGACCCCTCCGGCGGCAGAGGAGCACAGGCAGGGGAAAGGGTGTGTCCCCAGGGCGGCTGGGACTCGACCAGCCTGGGGTGGCAGGTGCCCCTGTGGTCAGAAGCCAGTCCAGGGCAGGGGGCAGAGCCATGCCCTCTGCTCAGCTGCAGCGTCCCCCGACTCTGCCCACTGACCCGGGCTCTGGGGTGTCCAGGGGAGCTCTGGCCCAGGAGCCCAGGAGCAACAAGAAAAGAGGGAGAGGTGGGCAAGAGAGGGCCCTGCTGTGAGCAGGGGTGAGGCTGGAGCTCCAGGGAAAGGAAGCTCCGAGTGGGTTTACCTTTGCCCCTTGGGGGCAGTCAGGCCACTCTGGGGGCCAGGGTTGGGGAGTCTGCTCAGCCCAGCGGCCAGAGCTCCCACCCCACCCCTGAAGGACCCAGGGTTGGTCTCCAAACCCTGAGCAGCCTCGTACAAAGCCCTCCCCCTCCTCTCTCCTGCCAAACCGCCATCTGTTGCCATGGCAACAACAGCAGAAAAGGCAGGCGGCACTAAGCGCTCTCCACCCCACCCCCTGCTTTCCCAACTCCTTGGGTTGGGCAGGCTCCAGGCACTGCAGCCCCTACCGGCCTCTGGGCCTCCCTGCCCCCAGCAAGAGGGCCTGGCCTCAGCCCGCTAACACCTGCCTCATCCAGCACTAAAAGGCCAGGTGAAGGCCCTCCCAACCACTCTAGCCGCCTCCTCCCCCTACAACCACTGCCAGGGGCCCGACCTGCCCAGGAGGACCCGTCCTGCATTGGGGAATGGCTGGTGGCCTGTCTGGTCCCTGACCACCTGCTCTGCACGGCCCCTACCAAGGAAAGCCCAACCCCGGATGCATCCAAAGGAGGCCCGCCCCACAGCCAGGCCCACCCTGAGGCACGCGTGCGGTCCGGTGGGGAGGCGCAGGACAGTCCTGGCTCCCGCAGGGGTGGCGCCCAGCAGGCGAGCGAGCCGCAGAGACACAGCGGGTCGTTCCACCTCCACCTGCTGATATACGCCAGGCGGCCAAGGACGCGGCCCAGAGTAACGGCAAGCACCACGCCCTGCTGTCCAGGGCACAGGGTAGGTGCGGTGACGAGAAGGCACAGCACAGCAGCAGGCCACCAGGCGCCCGGTCCAGGCCTGGCACCGCGACCGTGCTGAGTTCTCAGGCCTCCGGGAGGCCCAGGCTCAGACGGGGTGGGCCACCTGCCTGAAGGCGTCCAGCGCGTGAGCGGCAGACTCAGGTGACACACGCAGCCCGGGATGGAGGCTAGGTTCATGCTTTTTCTTTTTTGTTGTTTTGAACCCTGGTTTACTTCCTAAAACCTGCGCCTCCAGCCACCTGCCCTTGGCGGCTGCTCTCAACGGCTCCGGGAGGCGCGACCGACACATACTCAAAAGCGCTCTTGCCGTCTAGCGTGCGCAGACCTGAGAACCGCCACCTGAGCCGACAGCCCCGGGCACCCCCAAGGGTCCTCACGCCCCTGTGAGACCCCTCGGCCTCTGCTGCGGCCAGGGGCCTATCCCGCCTGCCCTGCTGGAATCCCCAGGTGTGTGGAGTCCATCACCCAGGGCACAGTCACCCGCAGTGACGCAGAGCCCCCTGGCTCCCCCGGACCACGAAGTTAAAATCCAGGTGACTTAGGGAGAGATGGCCCTCTGACTGGCTCCTTGAGAAACCCACTGACGCGGGCACCTGGGGGGCTCAGATGGTGAGGCGGCTGCCTACAGCTCAGGTCATGATCCCACGATCTTGGGATCGAGCCCCGCATCAGCTCCCTGCTCCTTGGGGAGCCTGCTTCTCCCTCTGCCCCCCATCTTTCATGAATAAATAAATAAAATCTTAAAAAAAAAAAAGAAAGAAAGAAAGCAACCCGCCGATGCCACATTGTTCAAAAGAGCCGAAGCGAGATGAGCAGCTCCCCAAACACCACGCCAACAGGGGCTGCAGGCCGGCCGGCGCGAACAGGAGCCGGGACCCTCCTGGAGAGCGCCGGACGGCACCACGGAGGGCCATTTCCAGCCTGACCGCAGCCCCCCACGCTCAGGCCCAAGGCCCAGGAGTGGGGCGGTCAGGTGGGCTCAAGGCAGAGTTGCGGGGACCGCAGGAGCAGGAGGACGCCAGCCCTCCCCCGCTGGCCCTGCCCTTTCTGCCCAGCACCCCCTCCCATTCACTGGCCACCTCCCTAATGGGTCCGGAAGGCAGGAACAGGGCAGGCATCTAGAGCCCCTCCAGCCTGGGGCCGTGGTGTGAAGTCCCCCGTGTCACTGCATCTGTCTTCTGAGGGCTGCTGCCCAGGGGACCCGTCCACCAGATTTTGTCTGGACTCCGTCCCACCACAAGCGGGGACTTGCTCAGGGCCACAGAAGGAGCTGGGTCAAGGTGGGCCAGGGGCCCCGTCCCTCCTCCCAGGTCTGCAGAGTACGGGCGGTGGGGGAAACCAGGGGATGCCCTGGCAGGGCACTGTAAGCTCCCCAGAGGGTAGGGAGGCGGGGGGCTGCCCCAGATCTCCAGACTGGTGGGAAGGGCTCAGCCAGCAGGGTTGGTGGGAGGAGGGAGGGGATTCCCCTCTCCTCCACAGTCACGGCTTGGCGCTGGGTGGTTGCCATGGAAACCACAGAGGCATCATGATTCACAGAGTGTGTGATGCGATGGGGCACCCTACCCCACCCCTGTGACAACCTCCCCAAGACGAGGAGCCCCCAGATGGCCCACTCACCCTGGAGCCCTCCCTCAGCTGCGCACCTATGGCTGACACCCAGAGCAGAACATCACCATCCCTACCTCCGGGCCGGGGCTCCCCCAGACCCAGCAGGGCCCACCCACCCAGCCAGCACCCCCAAGGGGCGCCCACCTCCCACGTGCTCAGTTCCGCATCCTATGGACACCAGCGCCAGGCGCTCGGAGACCTGAAGACCCAACCTGAGAACCACGGGGGCCCCTCTGCCTGGGGGAGAGTCAGGGGGAAAGCGAGAGGGTGCCCCCCACCTGGGCCCCAGCTGGGCCCCAATGTCCCTCTGGCCACAGCCCTGTGGGCATGCAGGCATGGGACAGGATGCCCAGGGGACCCTGCAGCCTCGTCTGGGGGGGCAGAATGCTGTGAAGCCATTCGTTCTGGGGCTGCCCTGGGTGATGCAACAGCAGACAGCTGGCCCCGCCCCTGCATGCCCCTCTCTGGCCCCCTACCCAGAACCTCATCCACTCCACACTGGGAAACCCGGGAGGAAGGAGCCGGCGGAGGGGCAGGCGAGCAGGAGCCACGTCCCCAGTTCCAACAGTGGCAGACGACCACAGGAGACTTTACTAACTGGGTTTTCAATTCAATACTGTAAAATTAGCCCAGCAAAATATTTTGATTAAGCCCAGTAACTATTCAGAAATTCAATCTGGCAAAATGTGTGTGTTTTTTTAAGCCTGTGTCCTAGTTACAGAAGACTCAGGGCTGGGGGTTAATGATGGGGTCACCTGCCAATGCCCATCGGCTGGAGGCAGGAAGATGGGGGTGCCGAGGGGCCTCAGGAAGGGGGTGGGATTGCGGGGAGCAGGCGGCAGAGGACAAGGGCCTGGGGGCTGCTGTGAAGGGAAGGGGGCTGGGTCTAGCACACAAGGAACCCCATGTGCAAGGAGGCAAGACCCTAGGGGGCCAGGGTCACACCCGCAGTGTGGACACCACAGTGTGGCCAGCGGCTGTCCAGTCCCCTGGGGAGGTGTGGCTGGCAGACAACTGAGTCAGTGACTGAGTGCCTGGCACGGGGAAGAGCAGGGGTCGCCAGGAGAGGCGGCCAGCCAGCAGTCCAGGCCCCAGGGGGTCCCAGCAGCAGACAGGCCTCAGCCTACCTGCCCAGCGGAGCACAGAGGCCTTGCTTCCCCACCGTCTTCACACCCGCCAGGCCCCCTCCTGCAGGCCCCTGGGACAGTAATGGGATTGTCCTCCGTGGGAAGCCTGAGGGAGTCACCACCTGTCACTGCACACACAGACACCCATGGCCTCTGGTGGCCAGGCACAAGCCCGTCCAATTCCATACACACCTGCTAGGTGTGGGGGACCCTCAGGTACAGAGACAGGGGCACCCACAAGCTAAGCCAGGGCTGCAAATAACTTCCTAGAAGCCATAAAGCAGAAGCTGCGAGTAAGCAGAGGCCAGAGGCCGACACCCTCCAGCCCTGCCTGCTTCCCAGCGTCCATGAGCACCCTGGCTGTGTCCCCAGCCCCCTGACACAGGACACAGGGAAGCCACATGCCGCTGAGGGCCCCCCCACCGCCAGCCAGCCCGTGGTCAGGCAGACAAAGGTACAGCTCCCGCCTGCGGGCACTGGGCACCCCCAGCAGCCCCTTAGCCCAGCATGCCCAGGAGGGCTGCCGGGGTCGGCCTTGGAGACACATGGGCTCCCACAGCCCAGCAGGCTGGAGAGGAAGGAACGGGAGGGCAGACGGACCCCTGTGGGGCAGCAAGGCCTCCTGTCCCCCAAGCAGGAGAAGTCTGTGGGGTTTCACAAGAAACAGCTACCGTGTCTGCAGGGGAGCAGACGCCACGGAGGCCGCTGTGCGCGCTGTCAGTTTGGTGTTTATCCTCAAAACCAAACGAACAAACAAAACAAGCAACCTGATCCGCACTTAAAACCATCTGACTGGGCTTCCCCAGTCACTGGGATGGTCTCGTGTTCCCCCTCCCAGGGGCCAGCAAAGCTTGTGCCCCCTCCCTGCTTATGGTGGGGGGGGCACACTGAGTCAGGCCCTCTTCCTAGACTCCTCCCTGGGAGACCAGTCCGGGCTCAGCGGTCTCGGCAGGACAGGGTAGCTCTACCCAGGAAGGGAGGCCAGGACAGGAAGCCCAGTGCCCAGAACCCGCTGGGTGCTGGCTGAGGGCAGGCCCTAGGGCCTCACTCCATACCAAGGCACAGATACCCCAACTGTGGGGAGCACGTAACCCAGGGGAGCTGGGGGCTGAGGCAGGTGCTAGGGCAGGGGGCCGGGCTCAGGGACTCTGGCCGGTGCCCCACATGACAAAGATGCCTGGGCACCTGGGCTGGGGGGGGCAACCAGGGGGCTGCTCCCCACCTGGCCAAGGGTGGCCAGGGAGCCTGGGACTGGCGTGGGTGAGGCACAGAGGTCCGGGGTACTTCTTAGCCCTTCTGCCAGGAAAGTGACCTCCACGGGGGCAAACCCAGACATGCTCGGGTCCCTCGGGGGAATGTGCTCCCTAGATAGACAGCTGGCCACACACCCCGCCTTCAACACCAGCAGAAGTGGGAGAACAGACCTGCGGCCCCCTGCCCTGCCCCCCGCCCCGCCGGGGTTGGGAACCAGGAGAGCCTGCCCATCCCCGGAAGGGCGCCACGAGGATGTAATCTCCGGCGCGAGGTAATAATAGAATCTGCTTAGCAGGCAGTGGGCAGCTTGCTCCGAAGGACAGAGAGAGAGGAGAGAGGCAAAGACCCACCCGCCCACACGTGTCATTCCCATCCCCCCAAACACCTGCACGGGTCCCCAAGGCTCCCTGCGCAGAGCCATCCGCAGTCACGGAGCCGGCACGGGCTGTCCACCTCTATCACCTCTACTCTCCAGCGCTGGCCCCCGGGTCACGGGCTCTGCCACCCAGTTGGTGAGAATGGGTACAAGATCCCAGAAAAAGAGCAGCCCCTCCCCTGATGTGCCTACCACCTGCCAACACCCAACCTCAGGCCTGTTGCTCCCTGGACCACTGCCCTGACCTCCTGACCCCCAGTGCCCTGAGCCTGGAGCCAGGCCCTGTCCCACAGGCCTCCCCCACCCCCACCAGCAGCCACTGAGCAGGGCCTGGGGCAGGCAAGGTGCTAATACACACACAGGTGCCCTCTGCCCTTGGAAACCTGCAGGCCAGTCTCAGCGCAGGCCCACCGGACTCAGGCCTGGGTTAGGAAGGCCTATACCCAAATGCAGGCCACCTGTCCTGAGGCCACACACGCCAGAGAACCTGACATCACCCTGCCTGCATGGGGCTCCCAGGCTTTGTCTGTGCTGACCTGCTGATGGGCCTGGCCCCCACCTGCCCACCTGCTTACAGCTGACGCTCCCCCCGCCCGCCGGCATGCCCATGCTGTTTCTGGGGACTGCTAGGCCCACAAAGCAGAGGCCACCTCTCATCTAAGAGAGGAAGTGCCTCCACGGTTGGGAGGGGGGAAAGCAGCCCCCCACGTACGGCAGGATGCCCCACAGCAGTGAGCTCCTGAGGTCCAGCTTGGAAGTGTACAACTGGCCAGACGGGGCCTGGGACGCACGCCCACAGCTGCCAGCCCCTCTTGGGGCCTGGCTTCCCCAGGGGGCTCTTCCAGAGCTCCTGAAGGGCCAGCGACAGAGCTGTCCCTCGGCAGAGCAACCCACTGCTCCACCTTGAAGTCCTGCTGCAGAAGCAGATGGGCGGGACCCTGCTTGAGCCACCAGGGCCACTGCGGGTGTGAAGGGACTGTCACCTAGAGGTCACCCAGCTGAGTTGACTCAGGATGCTGCAGATACCTGGACAGAAGGAGCAGTGAGTGAGACCGCAGGGCTAACCAGCTCAGGCTTGTTCCCCCAGCCCTCCCCTGGATGTGGCCTTCAGTCCAATCCCCCTACTGGCCATCCGCAACCCCCTGGCCAGCCTGGATCCCAGCAGCAGGCATCAGCAGCGTCAGCCCAACACGGAGGTGATCCCCATACTGACCCATGGACCGAGGATGGCACGGCCTGGGGTGGGGAGTGGCCACCCTTCGGGGTCTCTGATGTAGGGACAACCATGACTGACCCCCAAGTGACCCAACTGGGCTCCATACCCCACTCCTGCAGACACCAGAGCAGGATGGTGTGGGGGGGGCAGTGTGACGCAGAACCCCAAGCTCAGAGGCCCCGTGGGCAGATGACCCCAAAGGCAAGCTGTGGTACCTGGGTCTGAGCACCGTATGGGCAGAGGGACCCAGGAGGGGAGGCATGGACGTGGCCT
Source organism: Ailuropoda melanoleuca (assembly GCF_002007445.2). Taxonomy (NCBI): domain Eukaryota; kingdom Metazoa; phylum Chordata; class Mammalia; order Carnivora; family Ursidae; genus Ailuropoda; species Ailuropoda melanoleuca. The sequence continues at coordinate 90,288,271 of NC_048233.1, forward strand.
GTCCCTACCTCCATGGGGCAGCACCCAGGACAGCAGCTCTCTGAGGACGCAGAGGACAACACACACCGCAGCCACTCTCCTGGCCAGCAGCAAAGCTAGAAGTGAATCTGACAGGTGCCCCCCTGAAGACCCCGGGCCACCAGGTGCCACCTGGGGGTTCCCCTCCAGCCCCCGCCAAGCCCCCCATACACCTGCTGTGCCAGCCAGGAGAACACAGCCCACGTGTGCAGATGCCCTCCGCCACTCCGTGGCATCTGCTGGACGACGTTCTATCTGTGCCACTTTATGATTACTTATAAATCCCTTGGTATTTGGGGTTTAGACTCAGCAAACCTCCAATCTGAGACGAACCCTCCGCCTCTTTAGAGATAAGCCAGCATCAACCCCTCGCTATCCGCCAAGCCCAGCATCCCCCCAACAACAGGAAACACTCCCTCCTCAGCCTCTTTCTCAGCCTCTGGTGGGAGATGCCCACGCCCACCCCCTGCTAGCCCAGGATGGTGGTCTTGGGGCTGAGAGCCTGGCTTCCTGAATTCTAACCCACCCTCCCCAGTGCCCAGCCCTGACGAGGCGGCTGCAGGAGCAGAGTGTGCAGGGAGCACCGTGGGCAGGGGAGGCAGGGGCGCAGGGTGATCCCCGACGCCTCCACACCCCCACATCTCTGTCCCCCGAGGTGAGGGGCTCGAGCAGGCACACCTATGACCCACAGCCCAGCCCCTTCAGCCACCCCAAGGCCGTCCACCGAGAGCTCAGTGTCCTGCAGAAACTCCGGCACTTCATCCACCCTCAGGCCACAAGACCTCTAAACAAGAGGCCCTGGAGAGTGGCCACAGGGCTAACAACTGGCCGGTGGGGACCAGCCTTCCTCCCCAAGGAGTCCCGATGGTGCAGGCCACCCGCAGCCTCCAGGGCACCAGGCCGGGCGACCGGTCAAGTCCCCAGGTTGCTCTGTGCCCTGGCAGCCGGCACACACATCTCCCAGGGAACCTGACAGGAAGGTTCCTGCACTGGAGATACAAGGCAAATATCAGACAGGGGCCAGGGGCTGCCCTGGGAAGTCACCTCGAATCAACCCCAGAGCCAGGGAAGTCTCTCTCGTGGCCACAGCCTTGGAAGACAGGCAGCAATCACAGTCATGACTCTGTAAGGCCTCAGCCCTCCCCTTTCCCCCAGAGAGTCAATGGCAGCCCCAGGAGACCTGGCCACCAACTCCTTCTGCAGGGAGAGGGGGGCCCGGGGGCTGGGGTCTCCCCTGGGAGCCACCACTAAGCACGCCTAGCACCCAGGCGGCTTCCACCTCCTGCCTCTTGTCAGCACAGAAGCGGTCCCACGACCAGGACGGGACGCAGGTGCAGGAGCTTGCCAGACACCTGGCCCTTCCCACAGCAGCAGAGGTCTGAGGACACACCGCTTGCCGCAGCCTCCCTCGCCCAGAGCGGAAGCTGCAGACTTCAGCACAGCCCTGCTGGACAGCTCCCCACCCGCAGGCCGGCCTTGCCAGGGACACAGCCCAGCCCCTTGCGCCCCCTCCAAGACCGGGACCCCACACAGGGCAGTTTTCTCTCAGTCCTGAAGACCCTAGAGTCAGGATGCGGCCGGCAAGCCCTCCCCCGCCCAGAAGGGTGCAGCAGAGATGGGGGCACAAGCTGAGCGCTGTGGCTGCTCCCCCTGGAGACTGAGGAAGGGGGGACAGGGCAAGGAGGGGCTGCAGGCTGCTGGCAGGGACCAATGAGGGGCACTCCTGGGCAGAGTGCAGGGGTCCCAGGTTGTCTGCCCACCCCCACCCCACCCCCGTTCCAGCTTCTGACGGCCCTGCCAGCTGTCAGGCCATGCTCCAGGGACAGGGCTCACAAGGGCTCCTAGGGGCGCCTGCCATGCACAGAGGTGGGCTTAAAGAGGGAGATTCTTTCAGGTGACCACGATGCTAGTCAGATAGTAGGACATGCACGCACATTTGGGGAATGCATTTGCACAGACAGCGTGAGCCCCGACCGCAGGGCAGGAGAAGCAGGCCTAGCACCAGGCAGGAGGCCCAAGAACACAGACACCACAGGGGGCGGCAGGCGTCCGCTGCTCCTGCGTGAGGTCACATGTGGAAGGCACAGGCCAGGCGTGCTGGGTGAGCAGCTCAGTGAGGACTGAGCTGGCACGTGGGCCTGGGGTGTATGCTCCGTGGCCCCCAGCCTGAGCTCTGGCCACCGCACGCACTGCTGTCTGTAGGCCCTTCCAGCGTGCCCGAGGCCAGAAGTGAGTGCTCCCACTGGCACTTGAAGAGAGGACCACCACAGCCAGGAGGGTGAGGCCGGCGTGGAGCTGAAGACCGGCAGGACACAAGGACGGGTGGTGGGGCCCACACGTGGAGGGGGCCTCCCTCGTCCACGCTGCTATGGCCACAGGGGGCTTGGGAGGCGGGACCAGGGGAGGGCTGGCCCCACCCTGCATGACCCTGCAAGACACGCTCCTCCACGTGCCGCAGCCCGGCTGGGCCTGTACCTCTGTGGGCACAACGGGCAGTGATGCTTTGGGACGGGGCAGGCCCGTAGCCCCCAGGCAGGGCCGAGCCCGTGTTCTGCTGTGCCCCACAACAGGCACCCAGCACAGAGGATCTGTGGACTGGAGAACACTGCCCACACCGCCGCCATACCGTTCTCACCGCACTGGGACTGGACACACAGCCATACACTGCGCTCTGCCCCCGTGGGGTCCCCAGCAGCAGCAACATCCTGGGGAGCTCAGGAATGCACACCCTCACAGTCCCAGGCCTTGGGATGACACCAAGCTTGAGGACCCCTGGCAGCAGCCCGTAGCTCCGGGCCCCGGTGGCCTCCAGGCACCCAGTGCAGAGACCTGGCAGGTGGTGGAGACTCAGCCTCCAGGGAACGGCCACTGCAGGTGAAAAATCTAGCATCTGGCTGGATTTCTGCGGTCTGGGGAATCGGTGCTAACTTCACAGGGTGATTTGGTATGGTGCTTTTCTAAAGTCTGTCAGACACACACACCAAAATATTTAAGCTATGTCTGGGACTTGCCTCCACATAATGCGGGGTGGGGGGGTGGGTGTGGGGTGAAATCGGCCTCCTGTTGCCGAGCCTGGAGTGGGCTCTCGGGGTCTGGGTGCTCTTTTCCGACTTCTGTGTCTGAAAATGCCCGTGTGGAAGAAGATGAGAAGCTGGTTCCCACAAAAGCCCCAGATGCAGTCCCAGGAGCCAGTGCAGGGCCCCACCCCAGGTGCGCCCCAGACAGAGGAAGCTGCCGGCCAGCCAGCAACAGGACACAGAGCAGGGCGTCATCCCAGGGCAGCGTGGCACCGCGTGGCAGAGGGAAGGGACAGCATGAGCCCCTCACCAGCCCGGAGCCTTCAGGGTGAGGCAGCCACCACTCTGAGGCCCCAAGACTGTGCCCCCCACTCCCCGGCCCTGCAGCCCAGCATAGCTGGCCCAGTCGGCCTGGCAATAATCCCCACCCACTCACCCCCAAACGAGAACTCTGTGAACATCGCACCCGCCAAGGGGATGAGTAAACGCGACAACACATCCGTCCTCGTTTCTCCCCGTGGTCCCCTGCCCAGGCCGGGGGCTCCCCTCAGGCACCATGGCCAGCACATGGCCCGAGGGGGACACTGGATGCACCACTGGGCCCCCTGCCAAGTCTAAGCTAGACACGTCCTCACCCAGCATCACACAAGGAGAACCAAGAAACCGAGGGTAGGGATGTGAGACTCTCCAAGCGGTCACACAGACTTCCCACAATCTGAACCCTTCACTGATGGCCGGTGGGTGCCCTGCCTCTGGGGGCTCTGTACACAAGCTGACCCTGGAGACCCTGGACAGTCACAACACCCCACACCTTCCGGCTGGCTCCTGCAGGGGTGGCTGGCCCAGCCCCTTCCAGGCTCCCACACACCATATGCCAGGGGGCGACACGGGAGGGAAGGACAAGGGAGGGGCCTCAGGGTCACACCTATGGGCCAGCCGACTGCACATATCTCAATGGTCTCAGGGGACCTGGAGCTCCCCACGCACACCAAACCTCCTGCCCTGAACAGCAAAGAGGCTGGAAAGTTCCAGGGTGCCCCTCACCACAGGCATCAGGGCTCACTCCTTGGTGCTGCCCATACCCAGCAGGAAAGCTGCTCCGTGAGGGCCCCCCAGGTTACACCCAGGCCCTTGGCTCCCCGCCCCGGCGAAGGGGCTTCACCTGGCCTCTGTAGACCTGGGCTCCCAACTCCCCTGCCCACCTGTGCCCTGGCCTCCAGCTTGAGGTCAGTGTCACCACCACAGGAAGCTGAACACATGAGCCCAGTCTGCTGTTGGCCCCATGTCTCAGACAGAACAGGGGAGTTGAGCTGCCCTGCCTCCCGGCTGCCTCCACATCCCAGGCCTGCCTTGCCCAGTGACCACCTCTGTCCATCACCTTTCCCACCTCAGCTTGACTCCCGTGGGAGGCCTCTGACCCAGGGAAACAGCCAGCCAGGGCTCAGGTGAGCTCTCAGCCAGGCCAGCCCAGCCCAGGCAGCAGTGCCCCAGCATCACACCCACTCTGGCCTCCCAGCCTGCAGTCCACACTGACACTGGCCACGGGGAGGGACCCATCGGCTTCCCAGGAGGCCAGCCCCGGCACATATGGCCACCAGGCGCTGCCTCCCAGTCCCCTTCCATCCTGACCCTTGGCCCAAGCCAGTAGCTACCCAGTGGGTACCCGGGCCAAACCGCCCCTTGCAGATGCCACATTCCTGGCCAGGCAGCCTCCCACCACCCCCGCAGACATCCCACGGCCCCACAGCCTGACGTGTCCCCAGAGCCTGCTGCGTCACTCAGCCACATAAATGCTGTTTAGGCTGCCCTCCCACCTCTGCCCTGGAGCCGGGGAGGCCAGCCCTGCCCTTCAGGGCACACCCTTGGGCCCTGCCTGAGCCCACAGCAGGCAGCAATGGTGGGGTGCCTCTATCACCAGTGGCAGGCTGATGAGCCCCTAGTCCCAGGGAACCTCAGCCCCTCCACCAGTCCCCAGCCCAGAACCATAAGGCCCTGGGAATCTTCTGTCCCCCGTGGCCAGGCTCATGTGGGGTCGGCCCCAGGCCCCTGCATGGACAAGGATGTGGCAAACACCGGAAGAAGTGGCTCTGTCCTCACAAGCTGCCCCCCCAGCCAGGGTGTGTGTCCCCAGGAGCTCACATGGTGCTCTATACCTTCACGCCCCTCGAAATCCACCCGGAGGCACTGCTGCCCCAGGGCACGGCGAGGAGACCGCCTGGAAGAAAAGCACTGTTCTCTGAAGCCGTGGGGCCTTTGGGAGCACTGTGCTGCGGGGTGGGGGGGCTGCTGCCTGGCTCTAGAACACTGGCCCCTCAGAGGCTGTGGAACAAGGCCTGGGCCACCTCTCGGGGTGGGGCCCGACACAATCCCTGCTTTGTCCCCGCAACCTCGGGCTCAGCCCAGCCTCCATCTTGTCCAGTGTCCGAGGCAGCTGGCCCCGGGCGGCCCTGCTCAGCCAGCCAGCACCCCTGCGGCAAGGCCCCAGGAAGGGTACGGACAGCTCGGCCATCCCTGGCCGGGCCCCAGGGCTTTGGGCTGGGCTCATGGAGGCTCACCCCAAGCCTGGGGCTGACCTGGCCCAGCACCAGGAAAGGCTCCATCAGAGCAGCCATCAGGAGACACCAGCTCTCCCCACATCTGAGAGGACTTCCTGCAGCATCCCGAGGAGCCCAGGGGTCTCCCTCCTGTCCTCTGAGACCCCAGATGGGACCTGACAGCTGCGGACCCGCTGTCCTCCTGCCGGATACTGCCCACCACAGATGTCCCCCTCCCACTGACATGATTCCCAGCACAAGCCTCACAGAAGCTGAGGGAAACATCCTCTGGGGGCTGCGGGCTGAGGCTCCATGTCCATCAGGCGCTGAGCGCCAGAGTCCAGCCTGCCCCTGGCCTGGGCCTCTGGCACAGAGCCACCCTATTAAGCTCTGAGGTGGCCACCCTGCATGCCTGGAGGGACAAGCGGATGTGGGAAGCACGTGGGGCCACCCGAAGGCAGCAAGGCGCCTCTCACACCACAAGTGCCCCGAGACGTGCGTGGCCACCACATTCACCATATGGCAACGGGCCCCCAGAAAGCGCGAGCACTCCCAGGCTACAAGGACACCGTCCACCAGAGGCAGGCAGGGCAGGAGGGGGCTCCGGGGCCCAGGGGGCTCCAGACACAGCCACAGCCCAGTGGGCAAAGGCAGGGCGGCCACAGCGGTCAGCAGCCTCCTCCCCCAGCACAGCCACCCAGCTGGGGTGCACATGTCAGAGCAGCCTCAGTCCCCCAAGATCCCTGAAAAAACCCGTTCTGAGTCCCGTGGCCTTGAAGGCACAGGTGTTCTCCAAACCAGAGCGCCAGGGAACCACGAAGGTGCCCTAACCACTCCCAGCCCACAGCAGTCACAGACCCTCCCCTCGTGTCTGCACACGCAGGCGCAGCATCCAGCCTCTGACCTGGAAGGACCTGTCTGCCTCAGGCATACCGAAGGTGCCAAGCACAAGCAGGGCTCGCGTCCAGGCAGAGAGGACGCAGGTGGTGCGTGTTCAGGCCCCGAGGTCACCCCACAAACACCTGTGAAAACCAAGACTAGATCAGCCTGGGTGGGGCCCAAGCCAGGCCGGCTCTCTGCGGCCACCCCCTTGCCGGCCCCACACGGTCCTCAAGGACGCTGCTCAGGGAGGGGCGGGGGAGCCCGGGGGGCCAGCCCTGGAAGCCCCAGTCCCACAAGCTTCACCAGGTGTGGCCTAGCCTGTCGCGCACCAGAAAGGATCAGGATGTCCCCGGCCACCCTCAGGCAGGCTGGGTACCGGGCAAGACCCGGAGCCCCTCACCTCGCTGCTCTGCTCCCCCAAACACAGCCCGGGCGGTTGTCACCCCTAGAGCCCTCCGTGAGGATCTGCTCTGGCCCTGCCTCTGCACTTGCAGGGGGGAGCACCCCGCTCCGACGGCTCCAGAGACCACTGGGTACCTGGCACAGGACATGCTCTGACTACATCACACTGGGAGACCTGGGTGGGGGCGGGGGCACGGGCCTCAACGCTTCCTGTGGGGACCCCGCAGCTACAGCCGAGCCCGGCAGCACCTGGTTTCCCCTCTGCTCTGCTGCCCAGGCCGCGCTCCCTGCCCGGCATGTCCTTCCTGATACACACGGCTGCCCAGTCCCCGGAGAACTGGCATGGCTGCCACTGGGGAGGCAGGCGGGACCCATGAAAACTCAGAGGTGCTCAGAGCTATGGCCGATCGACCACAGTGGGCAGGGGACACTTTGAAACCAGGGTCCTGGGCCTTGCGCACCCCCAGGACCCTCCCATTTTCATCTTCGGGAAACAGCCCGTCCTTCGAGCCTTGACCCCAGAAACCTCCAAGCTGAGCTGCTCTCCATCGGCAAGGACAGCCCACCCAGGGACAGCTCTCAGCCCAAGCCGGGGGGCTGCCAGGGGAGAGCCTGCACTGTGGGAGGGAGGCTAGGGTGGGGTCTGTCTCGCTCGGTCGCTGGTGGGACACAGGCCTTCCCAACAGCTACAGGGGGGTCTGGGGAGACAGGCGTGGGGGGCTCCCCACATGCCCCAGAACTCTGACCACAACTATCTGAGGATAGGTTCCTGCTACTTGGAACTTTTAAACCGAGCCTGTGCCATGAGCAGACTGGGCCTTCCCTCCATCCCCAGGGAGCTGCTGCCCTTGAGCAGAGCACTGCGTTCTGAGCCTGCTTCCTGGCTGGCAGACGGGTTAGACAGAGGAGTGCCTGCTGCACCGAGGGCGAGGGCGGGGGCTCACGGGATGGCGGGGGGTGGGGAGAGATCCTCAGACACAGCAGGTCGTCCACACAGGGCCAGCAGAGGCCCTCCCCACTCCCCTCTCTGTCTACCTTCATTTTGCTCTGGCTGCACCCCTTCTCTGGGCCTCAGCCCCCAGCGGCACCCCAGGGTTGACTCCACCCAGCCCACCCTCCCCCCCCATTTCCAGGGCCCACGCCCTGCAGCTTCTCACTGGTTCTCAAGCTGCCCTCTGCTCAACTTTCTAAAACCAAACACACGCTCGGTGCCCCGGGCACCCCCCCCCACTGCTGCCTCTGGCTCCGCTCCCCCATCTGCTCCCGCTCTGGGCCGTGGAGCACCCGCGGGACTAATCGTCTCCCCCTCCCTCACCTGTCCCATCTCTGCCAGCTTCCCCCACCTCAGGACTCCTCTCCAGCCTGCCTGACACCAGCACCCCACACGAATTCTCTGAAAGGTCCCTAGAGGACCTGAAGGGGACATCCCAGCCCCCTCAGTGTGGCAGTCCCGGCGCCTCCCTCTGGCCCACCCACCAGTCTTCAAGCCCAGACAGGTGAGCTGCAGGGCAGCCCCCACACCCCCACCTTCCCTCATGAGCTGGACTGACCCTTCATCTGAAAGCCCTTCCCCAGCCACCTGCTCCTCAGTTCCCACCCACAGACAAAGGGTCTCCAAGCACCGCCTCTTACTGTGGGCCCCAGCTCTGGAAACAGCGCACGGAGCCTGCTGTCCTCCTCCTCCTGTGGGGTCCTCCAGGCTTCTGGAAGCTGAGCCCCAGCCATGTTTGCTGTGCTCTGGTTTGGGCAGGCCCTGCCCTGCTCCATGTCCCAAAGGGGCCAGAACGATACAGGCCAGAAGGCCACACGGTGTACACAACACGCCCGCCTGGACCCGCCCAGGACCCACCTGCACCCTCGGCAGGTGCCTCAGCCCCCCAGCTGAAGAAGCCTTTCCTGGATCAGGGACAGGAAAGACAGCCTGGGCGGTGACACCTATCCCCCAGCAGGTCCTGAAGACCCATCCCCCCACCAGAAAACACGACACTGGCTAGGACAGAGGTCTCCCTCAGGCTGCCAACACAGGTGACCCCAGGCCATGAAGGACAGCTGCGTAGAGCTGCCCAGGCAGAAGGAAGATGCCCTCAAAACCACAGCCGGGGAGAGGCGGCCTAACAGCTACGAGAGTGACAGAACCCGCCTGCTGAGCCCAACGCCACACAAGAACCGCTAGCCACTGAAAAGACGCAAGAAAAAGTCCCCCCAGCTGGACTCTGCCAGCCACCAGCGGGGCACCCGGCTCTGCCCACACCTGCACCCCACCCTGGGCACAGTACCCACTCAGCCCCTGATTCCTGAAGGCGGCATTCCTGGGCAGAGCAGCAGGCCCACCTTCCAGCCCGCCCGGCTGACTCCCTCCCGACCGCAGCTTCCGCTCTACAGGACCTGGGCAGAGCGCAACTGAAGAGCAGGGAGGACCCAGGCACACCGTCATCCAGGGAGGGAGACAGCACTGGGAAACTACAGTCCTTCATTCTTCCGCTGAGGTCTCCTGGCAGGAAGCCTAGCCCCAGATAAGGTCAGACGTTTATCTCCGGAGCAAAAGGACAGGCCTGGGAACCTGCAACTTTCTTGGCATTTGATGCTGCAGACCAGCCAGCAAGCCCAGTGGCCAGGCCGGGGGCACCCACACCCCAAGGCCCCACGTCCACCAAACTCCAGATGAGCCTTCCACAGAAGGGACAGAGAGACAGCACCAAGAGGACAGCTTCCCCTTAGCCCTCCTGGGACGCAAGCGCGCGACGAAGCCAGAAGACACACGGGGTGGGCAGACCCCCCGGGGAGGGGTCCTCAGCTAGACCCACAGCCCACCCCCTCACAGGGGAGAGGGGACCCGAGAAGGCAGGCTGCGAGCTTTGTGCGGCACCTGGAGCTGCTTCTAAACGTCACATGGCGACGTGTTGTTGACACACAAGGCGGCGTATGCTTTTGTATTCGTTACTGTTAATTACAGTGGAAACCTCCCGTAATTAACTGTACAACAGGATAACTCGATGAAGAGGACGGAGCCCAGCCCCTGCCATGGAGACGGGCGAGCGCGGCACACGTATAATTCATTGCTGTCACCACTCACAAGTCGACGTTTCCTTATAATCACATTTTATTGGTACGATAATTAGATTATTTCACTGCTTCCCACATTCTGCTGTCCCAGGTCCCTCCCCCACTGAGGATCTCACCAACTACAGTTGTTCCTTGCAGGAAACATGCGTATTTTGAACTCAGATGAACACCGGCTGTCTGCCACCTCCTCCTTGAACCCCGGGCCACACCACCCCCACTCCCAACAGCGCTGCCGTACTGCCACGGGCCCCTCGGGGGCCCCAGAACAGAGGCTGTCTACCCAGAGTGGGAGAAGGGCAGCTCCCACCGCCCCCCCCAGGTCCCTTCCTAGCTGCTTTGCCTTAGTTACATCACAGCCACTGCCCTCCCCGGAGAGCCCAGGGCCTGGCCCACTTTCCTCCCTAACACCACCTCCTAGCTCCACCTCTGTGCCATCCAGGGGGGCTTGGGAAGGGCCTGCGGCCTCCCTGGCCAGAGCAGCTCCCTTCTGGGCCCCCACCCCGCACCAGCAGCGTGGGACCAGCACTGCTGCACCCTCCTTCTCCCTCCCTCCTCTCCCCTGCTGGCCCCAGGTCTAAGGAACTTCCCAGAGAGACAAGGAGAAGCAGTCAGTGCCAATCGGACCTCTGAGCTGCCAGGAGAGGCCCATCCTGGGAGAAGAAAGAAAATGGCTGAGCCCAGCCTCCCACAAAGCCACTCTGTGAACGCCTGGCCAGCTGGATGAGGGGATGGCTGCTAGACTGGGACCTAGCCTGATCACCAGAAAGACAACCAGGACCAGCCAAGGAGCTCCCTCCTCCCACAGGCTGGGGTTTAGCAATCTATGGCCTGGGATCCCGAATAGGGCCCGGTACCAGCCTCCCTGTCCCTCCCCTGGGGGAAGTGCAGTGTCGCAGACATTCCAAACAGCGGCTAGGAGTGCAAGGCGCTGTCCAGCCCTCCCTCCGTGGCGCCTCGGTACTCTCCCACTCCCACCGTGGAGGAAGGTCCAAGCCTGGCCAAGGTGGCCTGGTCAGCCCGCAGGACGCATGGGGCCGCCTCCCTGCCCGCCCGCCCGCCGCCTCCGGGAGTTGGGGGTCGCGGCCCGGGGCGCGCGGCCCGGGGCGCAGCTGCTCGGGCAGCACGCCTATTAGCGCGGCCGCGGCAGACGGCAGATGGGCGCCCGCTCGGCCCCCTCCTCCCGCGGCACAATGGGCCCGGTCGCTCCGGCGCACAAT
>NC_048233.1:90301288-90348307 GCF_002007445.2 Ailuropoda melanoleuca
GGGGGGGGGCGGGGCAGGGGGAGGCGAGGGCCGGGGCCGGCGCGAGTCCGCCCAGGGCGCACCTGCAGGTTTTGTGCTGCGCTTGGCCCGCTGTTTATCGCCTGCTGCCCTCAGTTCCATCAGGACCATCCCCTGCTCCTGCCCACCCTGGGGGGAGGGCTGTGGGAACTCTGCAAACTCCCGGATCTTTCCGGCGCCCCGCCATTGGTGGGGGGCGGGAGGGGGCTGTTCGCATTGCTTTCTCCCCTTTATCAGCTCAGCAAGGGGAGACCGCCCTCAGAACGACTATGTGCCCCGCTGGCCCCCTGCTAACCGGGTTCTGTGATAAGTGCCAGGGCCTCAAAAGGTGTGCAGCCCTAATCAGGGTCATGCCCTGGCGGGGGGCTGCGCTCACAGTATGAAACACACAGCCAGAGGCTCAGCTCCAGGCTGGGAGCTGTGGGCTAGCTGGACTTAAGGAGCATTTGGGACCTTGGATTAAAATTACCCAGTGACCAGGTCTCCCTGGAGGGAGACCAGTTAAGTGTGCAGGGTGGGTGAGGGTCCTCTGTAGGCAGAGGTGAGGAGCTAGCCCAGGGGCGCCTGGGGGCACATGCCCTGCGGACTGCACACCTCCCTATGCTGGAACAGGGCCACCACAGTCACGTGGGCCACCAACCTGCAGGACTTGTCAGGACTCACCTACCTTGTAGCCTCAGCAGCATTGGGACTCTGTTGACGTCTCTCATCTGGCACTCCTGGCTTTCAAGACACATACTTCCCATCCCCACCCCACCCCATGCCTGGGCTCCTGGGGTCTTCCCTCTGGGGCCACTTCTCAGTCTTCTCTGTGGAGCCCCACCCCACCCATGGAGGTCTCGCAGGGCTCTGTGTGGGACCCCTCCACTTGCCCCTCTGTGTCCTCCGGGCAGCTGCCTCAGCCCATCTCCAGCCCTGCCCCAGCTCCAGGGCCTTGGGGCCACCTCCCTTCTGCACCTCTCCTTGTGTCCCTTGCACAAATTCTCAAACTGAACATTTTCACAGCAGAACACCTCATCTCCCCATGTTTGTGGAGGTCAAGAGCATGACCCCACATGGCCAGGCTTCTGTTTGCCCGGTCCAGTGCTGGCCTTGGTGCAGGTGGGGGGCCTGGTGTGAGTATTACACCGGAAACTTAAAGAAGAAATAGCCTGCAGGGACGCTGCAGGGGCTTTCACAGCACAGAGGAGGGGGACGTTCCCAACCCCTCCTATGAGACCATCATAGCCCTGATACCAGATCCAGACTTGGATCAGGCAGGAAAAGCAGATCCAAGTCCAATACCCCGCAGGAGCCCAGACATAGAACTCCTTCACAGAATATTAGCAAACCGATTTCAGCAATGTAAAAAAGAGTAAAGCATATGACCAGGCGGGCTTACTCCAGGAAGTAAGGTTGCTCGAACATTCCAGGACTGATCGACATCCCTCACCATGTCACTCAGCACCCATTCACAATTAAACAAACAAACAAAAAATCTGGGGAAACTAGGCCCAGGTTCTTTCAGTCTGATGAAGAAAGGGAAACTGCAGAGGCCCCCCCAGGTGTCACCGGGTGATGAAGGGGCGGGTCAGGGTGAGGCAAGAACGTGCGGGCACCACTTCGTTCCAGCCCACAGGGTCTAGCCAAGGCGGTAAGGCAAGGAAAACAAAGCCCAAACCCTTCTGTTTATACCTTTACGTGATTGAAAAGGAAAAATTAAAACCATCTCAATTCGCAGGGACCCTATTGTCTGTAGGAAACCCTGAGCTACAAAATGCTACCAGAACTAACACGTGAGTTTGGCACAGTCTACGAGAGGCTGTGGCACAGGCTATGAGACCATCCTGCTTCTGTACCCTAACAGTGGACAATCAGAACCTGATGTTATGAAGACAACAGCACTTACAAATAGAATCAAAGGCCTTGAGTTACTTAGACGTAAATTCAACAAAATACGTGTGAAATCTGTTCACAGAAAAGTACAAGACACCGCAGAGAGACTAAACCAGACCTAAGGAAATGGAGTGGTGCCCTGTTCACGGAGTCCAACACTCAATATTGTTAAGATCCTGATTCTCCCCAAATTGATGTACGTTTTCAATGCAATTTCAACCACAACCACAAGTAGCTCATAAAAAAAAGAAAGAAAGAAAGAAAGAAAGAAAGAAAGAAAGAAAGAAAGAAAAAAAAAATTAACAAACTGATCCTAAAATTTAAGAAGAAATACAAAGGAACAAGGAAACCCCAAACAATGAAGAACAATGAAGTCGGGCATTCGTCCTCCCTGTTTTCAAGTCTCACTGTAAAGCTGCACCAGTCAGGACAGAATGTTGTTGGCTTAAAGATAGACATATAAATCACAGCATGACGCTAGAGCCCAGAAATCAATAATTGTTTTTATGGCAGTGGGCTTTCAACAAAGGAGCCAGGTAACCCACCGGAGAAATGCAGTCATTCCCACAAAAGGTGTTGAAATGGACATCCATTGGCCAATCGAGAGCCTTGACCCTCACCTCACACTATCTACACGTACGGACTAGATTAACTAGTTGATATTAACAAATATTAACTAGAAACAGTTCATGGACCTAAACATAAGAGCTGTAACGATAAAAATTCTGAAGAAAACATGGGAGAAAACCTCTGTGTCCCTGGGTTAAGCAAAGATTTCTTAGATAAGATGCAAAAAGGACAAAGCAGAAAATTTTAAAAATAATAACTGGACCTCGACAAAATTAAAAACGTTTGCGCATCAGAAGGCGCTGTAAAGAAAATGAAAAGCCACAGATTCAGAGGAAATGTTTTCAAAACTTACCTCTGGCAGAAGATTTGCATCCACAATACATAAAGAACTCTTACGACGTAATAAGAAGAAAACTGGATTGGAAGAGTGGACAAAACACTTCATCCAAGAAAAAGGTGAGGAATGCAAGTCAACACAGGAAAACGTGCTTTGTCCGACGCAGGAAAGGTGAACCCACAGTGAGATCCGCTGTATACCTGTGGGACTGGCTAGAACTCAGAACACCTGGCAAGAACTCAGAGCGCCTGGAACCCTCGCATGTGCCGAGAGGAAGGCAAAATGGTCTGGCCGCTTTGGAAACCGGCTTGGCAATTTCTCGTAACGTTCCACGCACACTTAGCACTCAATCTAACAGTCCCACTCATAGGTGTTTTCCCGAGAAAAAATGAAAATTTCTGTGCACACAAGAGCTGGATGCCAATGTGTATGGCAGCTTTATTTGTAACTGCCAGCCATTGGAAGTGACCCAAACGTCCTTCAGTGGGCGACCTGCTGGATGGGCTGTGGTCTGGTCACACTGTGGAATCCTACACTAAGGAGGGCGCCCTGCTGGGGGGATCTCAGAGACATCTTGCTGGGAAAGACTCGGGTACCATATCCTAGGATTTCTTGTATACAACATCGCGGCAAAGGCAGGGCTGTGGTCACAGAAAGCAGATTGTGGCTGCCAGCCGCAGGGCCGGGGAGGAAGCTGCTGGCAGAAGGTGGGGGGGCCCTTTTGGGGTGACAAATGCTCCGTAGCATGACTGTGGCGGCTGAACAGCGACGCATTTGTAACCCCCCCCACCTGCACGTGCAAGATGGCGCAGTGCTCCCGCACAAGGATTTTACTCCGATAAAGCCGCAGGAGAGAACGAGTTCCACACTGAGGAGCCGAGGCTCCAGGTAGGGAGAGAAAGCCCACATCCCTGCGGGTTTCCTACATCCAATCGCTGTGGGTGGGTGAGTGGAAGAAGGCTTCCTGGAGGAAGAGGGCTTGGGCTGCAGGAGGACAGAGCAGAGTGGACAGTGCTCCCGCTCGGGGTTCAGGCAGACGTGCCGTCTCCACTGCAGCCTAAGGGTTCCCAAGGGCAGGGCCAATGCTGTCCATTCCAGTGCCTGCCATCCCAAGCGCAGGCCCTCAGGAGGACCTGCTACAAAGAGAAGGTCTGCACGTGGCCTCTGTGAGAGACACAAGGCAGCGGAGCAGTGGCCAGAGGCAGGCGTGGGGGTGTGGGCAGCTGTGGCTTGACCTGGAGGGGCTCGGGGTGCGCCTTGGTGATTCCCACACCCCTGTCGAGTCCCGCCAGCATCAGGCTGTCTGTGGCTGCCCCAGGTTCGGGGGCTGTCTGCCTGTCCGACCCCGCAGCTCACATCCCCAGGCCCAGGGACGAGAACTCCTGGTTCCACACTGGTTTCCTGAGGCCTAAGGCTGATGGATTCATTCCACTGCCTGAGGTTCACGGACACCCGACATTAAAGATGGTATGATACCCCTAAGCCGGCTGCTGGCCCTCTGCCGCACAAATGGTGACAAGTCCCGGGTGGTCGGCATAAATGAGCCAGACGCTGCTCACGGCCGAGGAGGCTGGGAAGCCTAGGGAAGAATGTACAGGTGGGAGGCTGGGAAGAATGTACAGGTGGGAGGCTGACCTGACAGGTGGGCAGGACCTGGCTGTTATCTGCACTCCTGGGGCCAGGAGAGAATAAAGGAGCCTCCTAGCCCTGCCCCCAATCCTTTCATTCACAGGGAAACAGACTTCCCACACCCCTTCGCAGGAGCGATGTGCCAAGAAGGAAAGGATGGCAACCTTCTTGCTTCCCAGCATCATTGAAAGACTCAAGGCCCCTCTGTGACCCCAGCCACCTTGAGTACTTGTCCATCCTGCCCCCTGGGGGTTCCTTCTCTAGTCACATACCACCGCAGCTATCCTGGGCTTCCCCATGTCCCCCCATCCTGTACACAGACCCCTGGTTCCCTCAGGGGTGCACTAGGTCACCTGACCCTCATCTGGCCAGAGCTCCACCTGTCCCTCGACCTCACCCTGGGGTCGGCTGTGGCCTGAGACCTGGACTGGGATGGCTCTGGTCAGGGTCTCCGATGCCACTCTTTTGCCCTAGGCCTCGGGGTTCAGGGGAGGGAGAGGGAGCCCTAGCCTCCCACTTTCCTCTGCCCCTCTCTTCCTTCTTCACATCTCAGAGGAGGATGGCCTTGGATCCTCCTGCCAGGACCCTCCCCCCAACCCTCCACTGTCCTCCTGTCCTCCCTTCCTCTTCCTGCTCCCCACCCCAGCCCACAGTGCCTTATCTCGGATGATGCCCACCCCTGACCCACGGATGCCACTCCTAACGAAGCGGTGCGGTCCTACACATGACGGGCCTCTGCCCACCTACAGGGGGTCCTATGCACCCCCTTGTTGTCCAGCAGAGGCTGGTCACTGTGTGGGTGGCAGGTCTCTTGTACCTTGCTGGCTCTGAGGGCCACTCTGGGTCCCTCCCCCAATCCCAGCCATCTGGAGCTGGGCAGGGCTGTCCATCCCTAAGCTCTACCAGGAAGGGGACTGCGGCCAGGACCTCCCTGTGCCCGGCCCCTTGCCTGCACCCTGCCTGATGGCTTCCTACTGAACCCACTGAGAGCCCCTCTTCCTGCCAGTGACCCTCCCCGACCCCAGGACCCACCGGTCTTCGTCTGCAGGCTGTGCCGCTGCTACCCCCATGTGCCTCCTCCCCCACGGGGAGTCATGGTTGTCCAGTGCATCCCCCCCAGCCCTGGTCCCCTGCAGCTCCTCAGCTGGCACGCTGCTGGGTCCCTCGGGAGGACGGGCCTCCGGGAGAGGAGCATATCTACCGGGTGCTGCTGTTCACGCAGAGCGGCTTCAAACTATTTGTCTGTGCCAAACGGGTGATAATAATGACAAGAAAAGGAGAAGCGAAGGCCCAGTGTGCTAGGGGGGAAGTCAGTGCCGAGGAGGCAGGCACTGGGCGAGAGCGCACTGGGGCACTGGCGGTCCTGAGGCCATGGGAAGGCACCTACCTGTAGGAGGAGCCTGGGTCCCTCGTCTGCAGAATGAGGGGTGACCCTTCCTGGTGGGCAGAGAAGCCGTGTTATTTCCGGTCAGGAGGAGGGGGACAGGGCAGGGCGAGGCCTCCGGCGCTCACGTCATGCAGAGAGGGAGCGGAGGGGGATGCCTGACATCAGGGCGCCGGTTCTCGGGGAGCGGAGGGGGCACCTGACGTCAGGACTCTGGTCCTGGGCGCCTGGGCCCTGGTCCCCGGGCGGTGAGAGCTGCAGAGGGTCACCAGGACAGGCTGCAGCAGAGGAAGGGCTGCAGAGGCAGAGCTGGGAGCGGATAACTGAGGGCTGGCCTGCGGGTGTAAGAGAGGCCCAGGCCATGGTGGGCCGGGAAAGGGGCAGGTTGGAGCCCTGGGGGACCCTCTCCTGGTGGCTGCTTGATGTGCCAGCGAGGGGGGAGGGGCCAGCACAGGAAGGGAGCTGTGACTGCCTGCCGGGCTTCCGCGTCAGGGGCACCTGCACCCCGTGCAGGGATGGCCGAGAAGCCCCGGAAGGACATGCTGGGCCGCCAGCACAGATGAACTGCCCGCCGCACACCCGGCCCAGCGCTCCTGCTGAGCAGCCCCACCGATGCCTCTCAGCCCTGTGGTCGCACCCAGGGTGTGTGACAGCGCAGGGTCCTAGCCCCGTGTCACAGGCCGGCCCCTCCCCAGCCTCAGGGTCAGGCCCTGCTGCTGTCTGGCTCTTTGTGTCCCCTAGCTGCCCGCACGGATGTAAGTGGTGCCAGGGGTGAGTGGGCCCCCATGGATGGCATGTGCACAAGACCGAGGTGGGCCACGGGGTGGGGCGGGGACTCGGAGGGACGGCGCGGGAAGTAAGGCCTGCGAGGGGACACAGGACCCGGGGTGAGGGGCAGCAAGAGGAGCCATGGCCAAGGTTTAGATGGAGGGTGCGCCAATGGGTCTGAAAAGTCTCTGTTGAGAAACCATTCTTATGTGTCTCTTCATCACCAGAGGGAGGAATGTGTGTTCACTGAAGACATTTTGAAAAATATAAACAAATAAAAAGAAAAAAAAAAACAACAACCCCGACAACAATCACCTTTGGTCCCACACCCGGAGAAGACCACTGTGGAGGTGTGAGTACTGTGAACGCCTGTGGCTGCCAGGACTTCCCCTCCAGCTGGCTTCTGCTGGGTGTGACGGTGTACCAACTCCTTGCTGATGGTCCTCAGCACAGAGAAGCACAAGAGCAGCTTTTCCGTATGGCGATATCGAGTGTCCTATCCATGAACATGGTCTGTCTCCACCTTACATGGTCTGCAATGTTTCCAGCTTCCAGAATATGGACGGGACACTTCTTTGGTTAACTTTACTCTTGAGTGTTTTTCTCCTTGATGCTGTTATAAACATGATCACTTCTTTAATTTCACCTTCCGGTGGTTCTTGCTGGCATAGAAAAACAAAAATAATGTTTGCATTGCATCCTGCATGTTTGCCAGATTTACCCATTCTGATAGTTTTTAGTAGACCCTCAGGTTTTTTGTATTTAAGTTCGTGCCATCAGCAAATGTAGTTTTACTTCTTTTTTTCCCTGATCTGGATGTCTTTATTTCCTTTTCTCGCATTATTATCCTGCCCAGAACCTCCAGGACCGTGTTGGATAAAGCTGGACACACATTCTTTCCTTGTTCACAAAGAATGCATCCAGTCTCCCATTATTAAGTATGAAGTTAGTTGTAGGATTTTTTGTAAATACCCTTTATCAGGTGGAAGAAGTTTACTTCTAGTCCTACTTTGTTACATGTTTTGTTTTGTTTGTTTTTTTATCATGAAAGGGTGTTGGATTTTGTCAAATGCTTTTTCTGCATCTATTGAGATGACACTGTGGTGCTTTTTTTTTTAGGCTATTGATACACTGCTTGGTCGCGGTCCATAGTCCTCTTTCATATGCTGCTGGAGTCAGTCTGCTAATATTTTGTTGGGGACTTTTGTGTCTATAGTCATAAGGCATGTCGGTCTATACTTTTCTTGTGATGTCTTTGTCTGGTTTGGAATCAGGGTTGTTCTAGCCACACAGGACATGTGGGGAAGGGTTCCCTCTTCTTCTTGGAGCAGTTTATGAAGGACTGGTGTTAATTCTTCATAGCCTTGGGTAGAATTCACCAGAGAAGCCACGTGGGCAAGGGTTTGTCCTCGTGGGAAGTTTCGAAATTACTGATTCAATCTCTTTACTTGTTGCAGGTCTATCCAGGTTTTCTGTTTCTTCTTGAGTCAGCTTGGGTGGTGTGTGTCTCTCTAGGACTTTGCCGTCCCCCTGGGTTATCTGATGTGTTGGTGTACAGGTACATTCATATTTCAGAGTCCCTGGTGGTCTTTGGCTTTTACCCTCGCCTCTTACGGGGTAACTACGTTGCACAAGGGACTCTCTGAGAATGCAGGCAAGATCTTGCTCCTCCTCTGCTCATACCTTCCACGGGTCCTGTGTCACCAGGCACCCCCTCTCATGCACGTCCGCGTCCACATCTCCTCTTCTTGTAAGGACATCTCTCGTGTCGGTTTAGTACCCATACTAAAAACCAGGCAGTGCTGCCCACTTGACCTGAGGACACAGAAGCCTGGGAGCTGTGAGGAAGGGGCAGCCCCCAGGGGCCCTGAGATGCTGGCAAGATCAGCTTACAAAGGAGAGGGAGGGACGCCTGGCTGGCTCAGTCAGTAGAGCACCTGACTCTTGATCTCAGGGTCATGTGAGTTCAAGCCCCATGTTGGGTGTGGAGCCTACTTAAAAAATAAATAAAATAAAATAAAGTAAAGTAAAATAAAAAAAATTCAACAATCTAAAATAAAACAAAACAAGAAAATAAAATAAAATTTAAAAAAGGGAGAAGGAGAGGGTCAGGCTGGGAGAAGCTTGGGCAGATGGGTATGGGGACAGGGACAGAGACAGCATCCTGGGCCTGCCCTCTGGCCCAGGGGGCCGCCTGTGCTGTGTCCTTGAGGTCATCTTCCTCTTATGCTGGGCTTAGGTGGGTCACTTGCCACAAGAGATCCCTGACCAAGCCTGTCCAGAGGCACAAGGGCTGGCGTGGGGGGGGGGGTCTGGTGGCTTTCCTGGTTGTTGTCGTCATGGAGATAAAACCCTTTGAGAGCTGCCAAGCCCTGCCCACCTGTGTCACTCCACCCCCACCTCACCCTGGAGGCGAACCCAAGAGACAGCTCTGCTTCCTTCCTGGCTGCTGTGCTGGTCACCCCTCCTTGGGGGTCACCACTCCACCCACTCAGCTCAGGATGGGGGAGGGAGTGGTGTCGAAAGCAGGTGCTGGGAGCAGCTGCCAAGACACAGGTCACTCCGGGGCCCTTAGAGTCAGCCCAGGTGCCCTCCCTGGCTGTGCCACACCGGAATACGCCAGTTCCCAGGGGCTCTGCAGAAAGCTTGGCTGGCCTTTGGAGCTGGTTGGCCTGAGGGTCCCAGTGGCAATGCCCCTGTTACTGCTGACTGCTGGGGGTGAGACTGAGCCCTTGCAGCTGAGGGTGGTAGCCCCCTCCCCCCCCCGGGGCCCCTTTCCAGCCTCCTGCCACAGATGCTGAGCCTGTGGCTCCTTCCCCATCTTTGGGCACAAGAGAAAGAGCTCGAGAGGAGACAGTAAAGCAAGGAGAGTTCAGGAGTCTGTCCCTGCCTCTGATCAGGGAGGGTTGTCTCAGGGGGGAGCTTGAGACCAAGAGGCACAGAGTCCAAAGCCCAGGATCTGGCCTCAGGGCACAGAAAGACTTCAGTAAATCAGAGGTGGGGTGGGCTGCCCTGGGGCCCCAGGAGGCTCTGAGCTCCTGCCCAAGGTGGTGGGGAGTCTGCACATCAGAAGTGGGCGCACAGGAGCCTTGAGAGTGTAGGGACCTCTTACCTGCGAGGTGAAGATCAAGGGCACATGGCCTTGCTCCTGGGCCCATTAGGGGTCATGGGTGCGAAGGGAAGGCACCTGCAGGATTCACACTCCCCACGCGTGTGTTCCACCAGCAGCTGAATAAGAAATAGGGAATGAAAAAAAAAAAAAAAAAGGAAGAAAGAAAGAAATAGGGAGTGAAACCACCCAGGCTGCTGGGAATGGGCTGCACGACAATGTGAATGCACTTGGCACTGCTGAACGGCACGCTCAATTGCTTCAGACAGGGAATCTTACCCGCATTTTTAGTCACAATTAAAAATTTTTAAAATAGGCTGGAAAGTAGATGGGGGTCATATTGTTTAAAAGCGGGGGATTTTTGTTCCGTCCCCTCTCCGCGGACTTCCCAGGGAAGGGGGGGCGGGGTAACAGCGCAGGCAGGCAGCCGGCTGGCGCTGGGGGCTGGGGTGGAAGGAGGGCATTGTTTCCCAGCCGGCTCTCCCGGCACTGGCGCACTGGCCGGATATTTTTGGAGCATTAATCCGGTTCCTCCGGGGACAGCCCAGCCCCACGCCCCCTCCTCCCGCCAAAGAAGAGGAGGAAGGAGGAAGCAGGCCACGCTCGCAATTACATTCACGGGGTGAAGGCCTCGGAGCGGGGCTGCACCTGCGCGGGGACAGCGTGTTTCCTCCCCCACGTGCCCCGCGAGCCCGCGCAGAGAGAAACCGCGCCCGGAGCGCGCGCACTGGGCGCGCCGCGGGGTCTCCCCATCTGATTGATAGCGGCCGTATGGGGAGATAAGGACGCGTGTACGCCGGTGAATTGTGGCATTTCGGGAGGGCTGTCTGTGCAATCATTTGATGGATGCAAACCGCGCTCCAGGCCCCGGAGAGGCCCCGGCCCCGCGTCCTGGGGCGGACAGCGCCGCGCCCGGACCCGCACACCCCTGCTCCCTGCCTCTCCGCGCCGGTGACCATGCAGGTTTTTTATGTTTTCAATTTGTTTTTATTATGATTATCATTACTATTATTTGTTTTTCAGAATTAGAAGTCCATCAGATGTTCCCGCCCCCAGAAGTGGGTCACATGTCTCCAAATGGCGGGCAGAGAGCTTTCCTCAGATGCCAGCGGAAGAAAAATATCTCGTAATTATGTTGAATGCTAGTAATAAACTTCCTATAAGTCAGCGGATAGTCCATATTTCCTGGACTGTGTCTGCTCCATTGCAGGGCAAGCCCGGCCTCAGCCGCTGCGTTTGTGGCTAGGCAACGCCAGTGTTCCCGGTGAAACGCGTGTTGAATAAGAGATTTGTCCCCGCGTTTTTCTCAGGACCCACGGCATGATGGCTGGCTTAGCCAGCCCCATTTCCCGAGTCACACGCGCGTGGGTGTGAGGCCGTCCGGGCTGGGGTGGGCATCATCTGATACTGGCCAAGCGCTCTCAGCGCTCGCTCCTGTGCACACGCACTCACACGTGCTCACACGCACTCACAGATGCTCACCGTCCGGTCCCACCACGCCGGAGAGCCCTGATCTGTGGGTCCCCAGACCCCCTACCCGCCTGGCCCTCCCATGCCCTCCCATGCCCTCCGCGGCCCAGGAGGAGGCCCTGAGCTCTGAGCATCTGGAACAGCCAAGGCCGGTGCTCTCGGGAAGCCACTCCCGCAGTCAGAGTCCTGCCCGGGTATCTCGGACTGCGGGTTAGAATTCGGAATTCTTTTTGGTCACCTGAAGGTGCCCCTTGACGGTTGGATGCGGCTGTTGGAGACCAGTGGAAAGTCCCAGAGACCACCACGTTCTTGGGTCTGTGGCTCTGTGCGCGTGTCAGGAGTTCAGTGACCCCGGCACCACTGGTCAAGGCAGCGGAGGGCCGCCAGCCGCTGATCCTGGGAGCGACCCATTCCAAAGCAGAGGGCAGTGTTGCCCCCGCACTGGTGCAGGGAAGACGCCCCTGCTGGATCTGCTCTATTCCCAAGGGGTCCCTGCCCCGCAGCTCTGGATGGGTTGGTGTCGCTGCCCTGCAGGGCTGCTGAGGACCTGCCTCCTGGAGCATTCAGCCCTCCGGCCTGACCTTGAGGCCAACGGCTGGGAGTGGCTCATTGCCAAGGGCATCGGCTCCTTCTACACTCCCCCTGCAGCTGCTGCCCCTCTGAGCTGGCTTAAGCCCCCCCAACACTCTCATGCTTACAACTTCCCTGCTCCCGTGGCTTCGTGGTTCCCGTGGCTTCTGTGGCTCTGTGCCCCCAGCTCCGGGGCTCCCCTTCCGCCACTTGCCCTCTCGTGCAGGTCTGTGGGGTTGCTGCCTCCAGGTCTCCTGGCCTCTCTTGTACTGGTCCTCGATCCACAGCACCTCTCCCGGAAGGGCCCAGCCAGGCCCAGTTCCAGGCTCTTCCCCCCCCACCCCCCACAGGCCCATCAGTACATGGTCTCTGTGTCTGCCCTACTGAGTTGTCTCCCCCTCAAGCCACTGGTCCTGAAGGCATCCCCAGCCTCTCTCTCCCTGCTTGCCGCTCTGAGTGAACAGTCCCGGGGAGCAGAGTGGTTTGGAGGCTGGCCTTCTCCCCCAGGAGGAAGCTGGCCCGAGCAAGGCCAGGGGCCCACCCTGGATGGAGCTGCGGCCTCTGTTGAGGTACCTGGCTTCAGGGTGGTCCCCTTGGTCTGGTCACGCCCAGGTCATGAGATGATCACGCCTGGGGGTTGGGAACAGGGCCCTGTTGTGTCGCTGACCACCTCCTTGCCAGGGCCTGGATGGTGTGCCCCAAATTTACATGTTGAAGGCAACCCCAGCTCCTCGGTTGTGGCTGTATCTGGAGCTGGGGCCTTTAGAGAGGTGCTTGAAATAAAACGGGGTCACCAGGGGGCCCCAATCCCATGTGACCGGGGTCCTTACAAGAAGAGGGGATCAAGACAGAGACCCGCATGGAGGGACGACCCCGTGAGGACCCAGGGAGAGGACAGCCGTCCACACACGAGGAGAGAGGCCTCAGGGGGACCCGCCCGGCCCACGCCTGCATCTCAGGCATCGGACTCCGGGACTGCGGGACAGCAAGCGTCTGTTGTACAAGCCCCTGGGCCGTGGTGTGTTATTATTCCTGCCCTGCTCACACTCCCCGCATGGCCCTTTCTCACGCTGCCCCTGGTCTGAACTCGCTGAGGTTAGACGGGTGAGAGAGCACCCTCCCGGGACAGGCTGTGGCCTGTCCACCATACAGGGCCTGACCCCAGGCCTTCCCTCTGCCCTGTCACAGAGCAGGACACCCTCTCCCCGGACGGGTGCCTTCCGCTGGCACAGGCGCCAATACCACATGGCCACGCGACGTGCTTTTGCCAGTGGGGTGGGGGCCTATGGGTCCCGCCTGTCTCTGAGGACCCTCAGCAGAGGGGACGCAGGGAGCAGGCTGACCCCAAGCCACCACCCGTAGCCATGGCCACTGACCCCGGAGAGCCTGCCGTGGCTCTGCTGGCTCACACACGCTCATTTTGCAGCCTGGAGTTTGGGGTTCTTTGTTACGCAGCGCTTCGCAGGAAGAACGGACTAGTACGGGGACACAGGCCCCCTTGGCCTCACCGCTCCTCCGTACACCCCGCGAGAGTGCAGGCGAGACCACATCTACCCATGTCCGCCCCTCGCCCCAGCGCTGGGCTTCCAGTCCTTGTCACTTGTGTCTGGTCACAGCGCCAGGTGCTCCGCCGGGACCCCAGGCCCGAGCGTCTACCAGGACCGAGGGGGGCCTGACCCACCACAAGGAAACGAGAACATGTCCGTGGCAATGGGCAGATGGAAGGCCATGAGCGCCCTGCCGCATGAAGCCCAGGTGGTCCTACAGATAACTGAGT
Source organism: Ailuropoda melanoleuca (assembly GCF_002007445.2). NCBI lineage: Eukaryota > Metazoa > Chordata > Mammalia > Carnivora > Ursidae > Ailuropoda > Ailuropoda melanoleuca. The sequence goes on from NC_048233.1 coordinate 90,314,796, forward strand.
TGCTGGCGGGAGGGAGGGAGGCAGGTGACCCCCACCCAAAATGTGAGACTGATGACACGGCACATACCTGCCACAGTGGAGGTCTCTGGGGAGGGACGGACGGTCAGTCTTTGTTTGCTCACGGGAGGCCTCTGGGGGGGCCCAGGCCTGCTGGGCTCTGTGGCCCGTGGGCCCCCACCAGCCAGAGCCGCTGGTAGCTGGTGTCGTGGGCGAGCCCATGATTGGGGACGGGCTGCGGGGATGTTGGCTAGCCCGGGACCCTGCATCCCCCCCACTCTCGCCACCACCATGGCCCTCCCCAGCGGTGCCCAGAGAAGCCTTCTGTCCGCAGAGGAGCTTGCCTTTCTTTTCAAGTCGACTTGGAGCTTTCTGCTTGTTTCCAGAAGGTCCCCTGTTCTCTCTATCTGGGCCCCAGGAGGACACAGGGATGACCTGTCCAGTGGGTGGGGAAGGGAGCGGGCCCGCAGTCTGAGCACTGAGCACAGGGTGGCCGGGAGGAACGATTACATCATGAAGGTGCATATCAGGCTGGGATGCTGGCAATGACCTCTGCGCGGCCCTGGAATCTGTCCAGACCTGAGTCAAGATGGCACCCAGGGCCCTGAAGCAGGGGGACGGCGGAGGCTGGCAGGGGCGGCCACTCCAGGGGAGGGGCTTAGGGCACGGTGCTGGGCTCACCCTGTCCCCGAGGAGGCTGGGGGCAGACAAGGTGGCACATGGGGCAAGTCTGCCCATTGCCAACATTAGTGTCATAAGCAGGGTGGCTGGATTTAGTGAACACAAACAGGGAATGTGCAGTTAAATTTGAATTTCAGAGAAGCAGTGAATAATTTGTTTAACGTAAGTGTGTCCTATGTAATATGTAGGCATATTTACGCTGAAAAAATATTCATTGTTTATCTGAAATTCGAATGTGTCCTGCCGAGTGCCTCCGTGAGCAGGTGGGGGAGCCCCCGTGAGTAAGAGGTCTGTGCAGGTGGGGCCGGGTGGGCGGCGTGAGTGGAGGGAGCAGCCAGGATGCCAGGGCCGTAGCTTTGTGGGGCCCTCAGCATGTGCCCTGGGGCCCTGGTGCCTGGAGGGACACTGAGGCAGGTGGGGGAGAGGGACAGGGCTCCAGAGATGCCCCTAGTCCCACTCCTCAGGTCCAGCGGAGGGACGAGACCCAGCGAGTGGGGCCGTCCCCCCACTTCTAGTGCGGCCCCCGGTGCCTGCGGCCTGCCCACTCCCAGCCCTGCAGCCGTGGTCCGCCCGAGATCAGGGGCTGCGTGAGCCCTGCATTCACACGCGGACACTGCTTCCAGCTGCACAACCTCCCCGGCCTCCTGGGCTCCAAGCTCCCCGTCTGCAGGCCTGTCCTGGGGCTCAGGACAGAGCAGCATGCATAGAAGACTGGCAGCTGTGGCAGCAGGAGGGGGACGGACCGCCACCGCCCGAGACCCCCCCCCAGCCGGGCCCCCCCCCAGCGGGGCCGTGCGTACCGAGATGGTGCGTGCTCTGCTTGGTTTTAGATGAGGAGAGCACAGGGCCGCAGGTAAGAAGGAAACGAAGCGGCTGGGTTTAGCAGACCTGAGCTTCCAAGTCCCTCTGAGCGGATTAGAGCGAGGAGAGACCAGGCAGGACCGGCTGCTCGCGGCATGAAATCCGGCTGCAGGTGGCGGCTGCTGCCTGTGGGGGCCTCCTCGTCGGCTGAGGCTCTGAGCTCCTGGGGATTCCCGACACGCGGGCACACCCCTGGCTTGCTGGCTTTCCTGAGGACAGCAGGCTCCGTGTGACGGTCTGGGCAGGACGGTCCAGTGGTTAGATGCCCCAGGTCAGAGTTCCGCCCTCCGGGTTCAAATCCTGCCTCCCCACCCAGCAACGGCAGGGCCCCTTCCCTCTCCTAGCCTCCCCTGTCCGCAAGGGAGGCTGGTGCTCGTGACCCCGGGTGCAGGGGTGCAGGGACTGCTTGGGAAGGTGCCCAGGCAGGATTGCGTCAGGGTCCTGGTGGTGCCGCCTTCTTGGGCCTGCCCCATGGACAGTGACCACTGGTCTGGCCACACAAGAGAGGCCAGCACAGCTAGTCCAGGACCCTTGGCTGGACCCTGCACAGTGGCCTCCTGGGCAGGCTCTGGTCCCCTTGTAGGCACGGGCTTTGCTGGGCGAGAATCACTGCCTTTCTCCATGTCGGGGAGGGTTTGGGGGCTGCTGTAACGTCTGCCCTCAGTGCTGCCCCCAGGACAGAGCTGGAGGCTTCGATGTGTGCAGGAGGCGAGGCGAGGGTGGGGCCCCGGTCCTGAGCTGCGGAGCCCTGCTGCTGGTCCAGCCCAGGCAGGCCCTTTCTACCCTTGCTCACCATCTTTGTCGTCCGTGGCAGGAGTGACAGCAGGCACAGCGGTGGTCCCGGGGCTCTGCGTTCTACGATGGGGAGGAGCGGGCCAGGAGCGGAGAAGTGTCCCCAGGACGTGGGCCTCACGGGAGGTGGCAGGTAACAAAGCACCATAGATGGGGTGCAAACAGCAGCCGGTCCTGGAGGCTGGGGTGCGAAGCCTGGGGGGCAGGTGCACCAGGATCTGGGGCCTTCCCACTGCAGGATGGGGGGACCAGGGCCCCACCATCGTGACCTTATTTAACTGGGATCACCTCCCAAGGCCCCGTCTCCAAATACAGTCACACTGCAGGCCTGGGGCTCTGTCCTGTGAATTTTGGGGGGAAATTCAATCCACAGCAGGAGAGCATTGCTTGTCTGTTTTTGGGACCCTGACGTCTGCTTATGTCTTGGGGATTCTGCTTTGTCTTCGCTCTGGGGGACGGGCCTGTCTATTCCCAGAGATGCCTCTCCCTCCGGGCTAACAGTGCCCTCACCCTTGGGGCAGGTGCACGAGGCAGCCCTGCGCCGTCCCCCATCACCGTGGTCACACAGGAGCCGCACTCAACCCCAACGCTGCCGGGCCTGCCAGGTGGGTGCCACGCACTCAGGCATCCAGACGGACCCCGACCTGGCCGGGCCCCATCTTCCTCCTTCCCTCCACTCCTCGTGCCCCAGGCTTTGTGGGAGGCAGCCATGCTGGTTGTGTTCTCCACACTCACTGCTCTACGGCCACGTAACAAACCTCCCCAAAGCTTAGTGGCATCAACACACATTGTTACGCTCATGCATCCCGCGAGTCGGGAGCTAGGGCGCCACGAGCATGGCTGGTATCCGTGCTGGGGCCTCCCCTGGGAGGCTGCAGGGCTGGGCTGGAATCATCCAGAACCTTCCAAAGGCTCGTCAGCACGCTCCTGACTGGTGGCGACTGCCCGTTTCCAGCTGAGAGCTTATCTGGGGCGGTCGGCTCCAGCTTCTCCACACTCTGGGCTTCCCTGGCACTTGGAGGAAAGAGACAGAGGAACTTTTTTGCCTTTTATGCTCTGGCTTCAGAGGTCACTCAGAAGTCCATGCAGACCCAAGAGGGGTGGGGTAGACCCCATCCCTCAATGCAGCCTGCAGGGCTCAGGGGGCACGGGGGCCAGATACACGACGTGCCAGCCCGCATGGATCTCCAGCCAGCCTTGACCTGCTGCCCCCTTCCCCTCGAGGCTGACAGCTCACAGGTGCCAGGCACCAGCACCCCAAAGCCTCGGCCCAGCCTCACCCTGCCTCCTTCCCTCTAGGCCCAGAGGGAGCAGCAGCAGACCGACCTCCAAGCCTTCTACCGCGGCAGCCCCTTTGCTGTGCCTGCTGCTAACCCTCCACTCTGGGCCCCTCACTCTGCTGGCCGACGTCGTTCGGAGACTTCCACTGGGCTTGCAAGGTGTGAGGTCCTCTCCTCCCAGAAGCCCTCCCAGATACCCCCGCTGGACCACGTGGCGCACCGTGTGCGTGTATCCAGCGGGGTCCTGGGATCAGCAGCTAGCGTGACGTGAGGCCAGGTCATTGTGCTGCCGTCTGGGACCCCTCGCTGCCAGCTCCCCCCGCCAAGAAGGACCAGCCCTGGGGCCTGGGTACAGCTGAGCCTGAGTGGGTGTTGGAGTCCCAGCTGATGGGCTCCAAGGATGTGGGTGTGCAGGAAAGTCATTCCATCAAATTGATTTTAGGTCGGTCCCTGCTGCTCTCCCAACTCCGGTGCAAACCCCGAGACACTGGGGACACATGACCTCCTTACATCGCTGTTTTCGGGGTCTAAGGACAATGACTTGTATGTGAGCAGAGCTCAAAACTTCATAAAACACGTTTGCGCACATCATTCCACTCTTCAAGCAGCCCTGTGAGGTGGGCAGAGTCGTCCCGAGAGGGAGCCCATTGCAACTCGAGGAGAGACCCGAGATGGTGAGCGGCCATAGGCGGACCTGGGGGAAGCCGAGATCCCTGCAGGCAGGGAGGGAGGTCCCTGGGTGGACAGTCCTCTGCAGTTAGACTGGAAGACATGTGGTGGAAGACGGGGGGGGGGGTGGAGGGACAGCAGGGGGATGGGACGGGAGCAGGCAGGTTAGCAGGGACCACGTAGCCCCCCAAGAAGCCCAGGGGTGGGGATGAGCCGGCCCCACAGCACGCCCCCGGTGCTGAGCACATTTCCCCATTTCCAAAGACGCAGTGTTCCCTAGTGACAGTCTCAAGCACACGCATGCTCGGTGTTGACATTTGCTTCATGGACCAGCACACCGTGTGTTTTTCTGGGTGTTGTATTTACACCTGGAAAGAGGGGTGTCCCGACAGTGTCATTTCTGGGGACTAGTGTGTTTCATTGTGGGATTCAAATCTCCTGTAGAGTTACTGTTTTTTCCCCCTTGTTTTATTGTTTACCAAGGGAAGCGAGCTAAGATTTCCAATAACAAATAGGGATCTGTCTACTTCTCCATTTAGATCACCCGTTTTTCTTAAATTGAGAGAAAAAACATATATCTGAAATGCAAAGATTTTCAGCAAACACAATTTAATGAGTTTTGATGAACACACACACGTGTGTGACCAACACTCCACCTTGGGAGCGATGGGGCGCGCTGCTGTCAGCCCGGACGCTCCCGCGGGCCCCTCACAGAGACCCTCGTGCACCGCTGGCAAGCGCGGCTCCGACACACGGCGCCCCATGCCCGCCGCACCTGTTCTCGAAGTTCACATAAATGAAATCCAACAGGGTGCACTCTTTTGTGTCTGGCTTCTTTCCCATGTAATCATGCTTTAAAATTCTTTATTTTTAAAAGGATTTCACAGCTTGATAGAAGTATAACCAAAATACAAGTGATGGAAACAAAGCCAGGAGTCACAGCACGAATGCACTCCAGATAAATTAATTTTTTAAAATTGTGGTAAAATACACATAGTGTAAAATTTAACATCTTCACTGTGTCTAAGCCCACAGCTCGGGCACTAAGCACCTTCATGCTGGGCAGCCGTCCCCACCGCCTCCAAAGGGAGCTTCTTTCCCCCTGAGACATGGACCCCAATCCCTCCCCTGGCCTCGGCACCCACTGTCCACTCTCCGTCCCCCTGAGACACTGACCCCCGTCCCTCCCCCGGCGCCCGCCATCCACTCTCTGTCCCTGTGAATCTGGAGACCCCAGGGACCTTGTGTGGGTGAATCCTGCAGGATTTGTCCCTTTGTGTCTGGCCTGTTTCACTCAGCATCATGTCCCCCAGGTCCATCCACGCTGTGGCCGGTGTCAGCGTGTCCCTCCGTGTTCAGGCCGAGTGACAGTCCAGTGTGTGGATGGACCACATGTATCCCCTCATCCGTCGATGGACACTTGGGCTGTTTCCATGCGTCAGCTCCTGTGACCGTGCGTGTGCAAGCGTCCACTCGAGTCCCTGCTTTCGGTTCTTTGGCATAAATACCCAGTGGTGGGGTTCAGATCACGTGGTCGTTCTGAAAGCACCAAACTTTTCCGCAGCAGCTGCACCAACTTACATTCCCACCGACAGTGCACGGCATTCCGGTTTTTCCACATCCTCACCACCACTCGTTAGCTTTGGGTTTTTCTGATAGCCATCATCTGTTGGGTGTTATAACTGGTGTGAGGTGATGTTTCATCTGCATTTCCCTGGTCATGAGTGACGCTGAGCATCTTTCCGTGTGCTTATTAGCCATTCATATATCTTTGTAGAAATGTCTATTCAAGTCCTCTGCCCATTTAAAAATTGTTTGTTTGTTGTTGAATTGTAAGTTATTTATATATTCTGAATATTAATTATTTATCAGTTATATGATCATATAAAATTAACTTTGTAGAGTAGTCTGACAAAGGGCACTTAGAATGTTCAAAAATACAAATGAAGGATTGAAGTCTGTGTTGATCAGGTTTCTTTAATTGCAGACAAGAAAATCCACTCCTGGTAATTTAAGCAGAGAAGCACTTGCTAAAAAAACAAAAATTCCTCAGGAATCACTGTTCTAGAAACAATCCCCAATCCCGGTAAAGTCTTAGCTACCAAAGGGGCTTCTGCCTCTGCTCCAATTAGGAAGCTGCCACCACTAGGAACAGCATCACGTATCAATGTTGGGCAGGTGGCATTCTGTGAGAGTACCCAGCCTTGTAAAGTATTTTCCTCCGATCTGGTATCGTGACTGAATCTTTGATAAGTCATTGCAACATTCTACACACATTACAGACTAACAGAAGGGAAACCACGGAATAACAGGAAAGATAACAGAAAGCAATATTGGGTAGAAAAAGAAACATGGAACAGTCAGGATAAATAGAACTCATGTAATAAGGTGGTGATTTAGCCCCCAGTATATCTGTAACTATATTAGATATAAATGGACTAAATGTTCCACCTGAAAGACAAAGATTGTCAGACTGGATAAAAATAAATAAAACCCAACTCCATGATATGTACAGGAAATATATCTAAATCATAAAGATGTGAAAGACTGAAAATAAATGATGGGAAAGCAAATACCATGTAAATGTTAATCAAAAGAAAAAAGGGATCACTATATCAATATCAGAAAGAAGTAAACTATAAGGCAAAAAGCATTACTAGAGATAAGGACGTCACTTCATAATGAAAGCAGGACTATTTCACCAGGAAGGTATGAATTCAAAATTTTATGCACTTAATAACATGGCCTCAAAATACATAAAACAGAAATTCACAGTACTTCAAAGAGAGGGAGATAATCCCCAAACATAGTGGGACTTTTCAACATAAAACTGTCAGTAATTGATACAACAAGTAGAGAAGATGTCAGTTAGCACATAGATTATATGAACAAAGCAAACAGTAACCTTGGCCTAATGGGTCTATATAGAACACTACGCCTAGCAACTGCATAGCACCGTTTTTTTTAAAGCACATGGATCATTTACAAAAACTAATCCTATCCTGGCCCATAAAGCAAGTATTTAAAAAATTGGAAAGCATTGAAAGTGTGTAGGGTCTGCTCTCTGACCACAGTGGAATTATACTAGAATCTAATACAGAAAAGATAAGCAGAAAATACTCATATATTTAGAAATGAAGACAAGCATTTAATGACAGATTGTCACTAATTCAGTAATCCCTCTTCTCTCTGCATTCTCTTCTGTGTCCCAGTAGAGAAAGCTAGTACCAGGGCTCCCAGGGTCCCTTAAGTGTACATTCTGACAGTGAGAGACGCTTGAGCAAGATTTGGAAGGCATGGGGAAGGAAGAGCCATTCCTTTCCATGGCAGCTATGGGGGGCCATTGCAGTTGGCAGTGGTAGCTTCCCTTGGCTTCCAGGGTCAGCCTGAGACTCTCCCCGGGTGCTGCAGGTGGCTGAGGTCACCAGACAGACTCTAGCTACTTCAGGACTACAGTCACCTGGGGTCTCTGATACGACTCCCTTGCTCTTTCTAAACTTCCAGATTTCCTGAAAGTGACTTTCCTCCCCTGCAATTTCCAAATTTCTCAATGTTTGTGTAAGCCTGGAATTCCCTGCAATAAATCTCTCTCTACCCAAAACACCTAACATGACTTCAGTTTGACCAACAACCCCCTTCTGACCTGCCTACATACCAGCAGTTTTTCCAGGAATGTAGAATGTTAAAAATAGTAATATGGGATTAGTTATCCAATCGGGCTAAGTTTGTTGTCGGTAATGACCTTATGACCAGTATAAAGCAAGATACAGGGGGTGCCTGGGTGGCTCAGTTGGTTGGGCGTCTGACTCTTGGTTTTGACTCAGGTCATGATGTCAGGGTCATGAGATCAAACTTGATGTCAGGCTCCGTGCTCAGCAGGGATCCTGCTTGAGATTCTCCCTCTCCCTCTGCCTCGACCCCTCCCCCCTCAAATAAATAAATAAATAAATATTTTTTTAAAAAGCAGGATACGGAGAGTGCACGAATACAGTTACTAATAAAATTATCACCTCTGATTGCTTGTGACGAAGGGGCTCTGGCAGCAGAACGTGGCAGTGGAAGTGGTGAGTTAGTGTTCAGTACACTGGGGGACTGACGGCGAGGAAGTGACACGCTGTGGCCTCATTCTCAGCTCGAGGTATGGCCCAAGAACCAGAGAGCTTCTATGGCTCCTTTGACAAAAATTTATCTCTTGTAGCTTTCAGGGCATTTTTTTTTTAAAGATTTTATTTATTTATTCGACAGAGAGAGAGACAGCCAGCGAGAGAGNATTTTATTTATTTATTTGACAGAGATAGAGACAGCCAGCGAGAGAGGGAACACAAGCAGGGGGAGTGGGAGAGGAAGAAGCAGGCTCATAGCGGGAGCCTGATGTGGGGCTCGATCCCACAACGCCGGGATCACGCCCTGAGCCGAAGGCAGACGCTTAACCGCATGCCACCCAGGCGCCCCCATTTTTTTTTTAAAAGAGGACCTCAAATGGGTAAAGAAGATGCAGTGTTTGTACATACACACACAATAGAACATTACTCAGCCGTCAGAAAGAATGAAATCCTGCCATTTGCAACGATGTGGATGGAGCTAAAGAGGTCTTTTTTTTAAAAAGATTTTGTTTGTTTGTTTGTTTGTTTGTGTATTTATTTGAGGGAGAAAGTACGCACCTACCAGCTGGGGGAGAAACAGAGGACGCGGGACAAGCAGACTCCAAGGTGAGCATGGAGCCTGGATCGGGACCTGATGGAACTAATGGACATTACGCTCAATGAAATACGTCAGAGAAAGGCAATGATCATATGATCTCACTCCTATGTGGAGTGTAAGAAACAAAACAGATGAGCGGAGGGGAAGGAAAAAAGAGAGAGAGACAGAGAAGGAAGTGGACCATAAGAGACTCTTAATGACAGACGGAGGGTGGATGGAGGAAGGTGGGGGATGGGCTGCATGGGGGATGGGGATTAAGGAGGGCACCTGCTGTCACGAGCACGGGGTGCTGTGTAAGTGACGAATCACTGAATTCTACTCCAGAAACCAATACTGCGCTGTACGCTCACTGACTAGAGTTTAGATTTTTAAAAGTACTTCTTAAACGTTAGCAAGTATAAGAAAAATGAATACATGACAAGAGGGCCCCAGATTTAACCTTGCAGGCCAGACGGTCACAGCGCAAGTAGAAGTCAGTGCTTGCCGAGTCCCCTCTGTAAAAGGGCATTTATTTGGGAAGAGGGAGACCACGAGAATTGGGGTGGATTTTATTGCATCTGAGCGCCAATTGCCGTGAATCTCCCTCGCCAGCAGAAGCAGCCCTTTCCCACCGCCTGTGCCCGAGGACCCTGTGAGGACCTCGCCTGGGAGACAACCAGGGGAGGGGGTGACCCATCTCAAGCCTCCCCTCCACCAACTCTCACTATCTCCAGATCTGTGACTGGAAGCAGGTGCAGGAAATGAGCACACAGTCACGTGGACCAGGAGGAGACCACATCCACTGAATGCAAGTTTTTGCCAACGTATGGCAGTGGGAACCAGGGGACATGTGCAGTAATGGGCTCTGAGAGGGGGAGACCACAGAGGGGGCAACATAGCCCTGGGTCAGTTTCGATTGATCACGACGGGCTCACTTGCCAGGGAGCCTGGATTCATCGAGTTTGTTCCAGAAGAGCTGGTGGTAACTTTACTCATCCGTTGATTGACTGAAGCTCAACAGAGACGAAGTGAGACGTCAGGGCTGCCTGGGTGTAACGGGCAGGGAAGAAGGCAAGAGTACAGACACAGCATTGCTAGAGAGGGTCACTGCATGGGCCCGTCCATCCACCCCAGGGTGTCTCGTTGCAGGAAGCAGACATCTGGAGACACGTTGACAGGGGAGGACCAGGAACGAGGGTGATGGTGGGGGATGCTCCCACCGTGGCTGACTCCCTGCATCAATGCCATGATGTGACCCTGAGTGTCAGAAGCCAGGCGGCACCCCCAGCCACAAGGTGACTGTCATTGCCTCAAGGAGGAACCGCCAGAGCAGAGCCAACACAGTTTCCCTGCAGGACCGTGGGCAGCGGCGGACAGCTCGTGGTGTCCCCAGGACTGGAATAGACAGGTAGCCTGCCGTGTTGTCACCAATCCCCTGAGTGCACAAGAACACCTGCAGCTCTGATGATCAGAGAAGTGACTTCGGTCAGTGCGGTGGAGACTCATGACCCTGCCCCGGGTCCCAGAACCGAGCCTCACGCGCACTCGGAGCCCCAGGATGAAAGGAGTCCACATGTCCCACTGATGGTCCATGAGGACAGAGCAGGCGTCACACAGCCCCTGGTCTAAATGCTCCCGCGTCTCACCCGGGACTGTCTGGGGACGCCTGGGAGGAGCATTTCTGTACGAACTTGCGCCAACACCGCAGACTTCTCTCACGTTTCCGTCTTCCTCGTCTACTTGGCTGTGAAGGAAACAGTCTGCCAGACGTGGTCTCCATCATGCAACACAGGAAACTCTTTTCTCAAAGATTATTTATTTATTTATTTATTTGAGAGAGAGAGCACGAGAGCACGAGCGGGAGGGGCACAGAGAGGCAGAGGGAGAAGCAGGCTCCCCGCTGAGCAGGGAGCCCGACGCGGGGCTCGATCCCAGGACCCTGGGATCGACCTGAGCCGAAGGCAGACGTGTCACTGACTGAGCCACCGGTGTCCCCAGCACAGAACCTCTTGTCTCATAAACGCTGTTCTCCGTGCACAGGAGCCCACTGTGGGGGCCAGCAGGGGGAGGGAGGGACGGATGGGGAAGTGGCCGGCCGCCTCCACCTGGCAGGCATAGCAGTACGCAGCCGTCTGCTGACCTCGGGATTGTGTTACTTCCCCATGTTGGTCAAAATGCAGACCTTACGACCCCCCGTCATCCCATAGAACAAAAGGCCAGTTAACTGTGCTGATGGCATAATGGCGATGGGAGCTGGTGGCGGGCAGTAACAAATGCCCTAACCCCATGGGAGTACGAGAGGAAGCTCTTAACAGCCAGGTGGGTGACAGGACGTGTCTGGGGGATGTCACAAATCAGCTGCTGGTGCTTGCTTCCTGGGCTCATGAGCAGAGTCGTCACAGTGGCGGGCTGGACGCTACCCATGGCCTTGTGTGGTCACCACCACTGCTGAGGGCTGTACTCACCAACAGCAGAGGCCAAAGCCGAGCCCCCAGAATAGACCCCTCCCCAGAGGGACAAGCCTGTCACCACTGGGGACAGGTTGACTTCATTGACCAGACAGCCAGAGGCGCTTCTGGAGAAGGCCAGCCTCCAGGTGAACCAGGAAACAGAGGGGAATATACATTCCTAGGGAGAGAAGAGGGGGACCCAAAAAGTGGGAGAATATAAGCAAGTGCTGGCCGGACAGCAGGGGCAGCCCGTGCAGTGATGTGTGGCTGGGGGGACAGCTGGGAACAGTGATGGAGTGAGTCTTGCACTAACAGCCTAGGGTAGGACTATGGAGCCCTTGAGCCAGGCTCAGCCCCAGGGCAGGAAGCAAATCTGATGGGATGGGCACTGCAGATGGCTTGTGGGTAGGAGAGGGCTGGTGTCGTGACAGGCAGGGGAGTCAGCCAAGACAACCCAGGTTGAAGCACCAGGACGGCAGAAAGAGAGGCCACCGGAATGTTCTAGAAGGCCAGCAGGACACGTGGAGACTTGCTCCAGGGACAGACAGTTTGGGTCTGAGCCTGGGCCACCCACAGCAGCAAAGCCCATGCCCAAGGGACCCTGAGGTTCCTCAACAGCAGGCCAGGGCACTCTGGGCAGGTGTTTCTCTACCTGAAAGACCATCCAGCCCAGCACCCGGCCAGCCCCCACGGTCACTGTCAGGCCTGTGGGGCGAGAGCCCACAGCCTGCGTCTTGGAGGAGGACAAAGGCAACAAAGACAGCAGCTGGAGCGCTAAGCCTGTCCCCACACGGCCAGCCTGCCCCCCACCCCAGAGTCAGGCCAGATGGAGCAGTTGGGGCCTTGGGGACTCAGGGCCTTTGTGCTCTTGGTCCAGTGACAGCTACAAGCCATCCATCAAACTGAAGGACCCTCATTTAAATTCTAATAGGAAAGGGGCCTGGAGGCAGGGGGCTTCCCTGGGGCTGCCTTCCCTGCCTCCCCTGCTGGCCGCCTGCAAGCCGGGAGCTGTCCGCACCAGGGTCGCTGTCCTCACCAGGGTCGCAAGGCCCCACAAGGCGAGGCACACAGAAGTGGGGGGCTCTTCTCTGGAAACTCAGGACACATACGCGTGGTGGCTTTCCCAGGGACCCCCTTGAATCATGCCACCTGCTGCAGGAAGAACGGCAAAGTGGCCCAGTGGGCTTGCAGAACCGCCCCTCCTCCGACACCGGGGGTGGGACTCTGAGCTCTGGCGTGGACACACGTGTGTCCCGTGAGTGGCTAGATTTTCGCAAAAGCTGTCAGTCCAGCTGGCACCTTGTTTGCACGAGCCACAGATGCCCGTTCCCCTGGTGCCAGAACGCAGCTCCCTCCAGTGCCCCACTTCGGGCTGCAGCTGTGGGCGCCCGTCCCTGGCCAGCCACCCGGATGTCCAGCCTCGCCTCGTGTCCAGAACGTGGGCAGTGGAGGGGGTGCCAGTGAACCCCCACAGCACGTCTGTTGAGTGGGGAGGGCCCAGAGGCTGCCACACACGGGGGAAGGTGGCATGGACAGAGGTTCAAGGGTCTGCAGAGCGGGTTCCGGCGGGCACGGCAAGGTCTTGGAATTTTATTCTGAAGGAACATCCAGCTAATTGCTAGCCGGATCACGTGACCCTCCTGCGGGACCCCCGCCACAGACTGGAAGTGGGGGTGAGGGTGATGGGAAAGTCGCAGACGACGCTCAGCTGGCTGGTTTACGGGGCTGTGGAGGGGAGTCCGGGGCCCTGGGAGAAGTCGGCGCTGCAGACAGCAGCTCTGGTTTTACTAACAAGTATGAGCAGCTGCAGTAAAACCGGAAAAGGCCAACATGTCAGCGCAACACACGCGGTGCTCTTCTCCGTGTTTAAATGCATCTGTATGAATCCCCGTCGTGCTTCTGTGATGGACGAACTATTCCCACCCACATTCTAGAGATAAACGGATAGAAACTCAGAGATTAGGGCCCCATAAGGCGGGGAAGATGAGCCCCCATTGTCTCGACACAAAGGTTTGTTTTAGGTTTGGCCAACTTGGGCAGATAACCTCCAGAGATGCACTGGGGCAGACAGACCACCAAGTATGACCTTTGATCGTTTGCTCACACACCGTCTCACTGTGCAACGTGTTCACTTAGAAATGCTGACTTTTCTCCTCATTTCCATGTCACAGGAGAGTCTGGCCCCGACTGTACATGGGTCTTCGTTGCCCCGGAGCTGTTGATGCGGTTGCATAGTTTTGGGGCGCCTGGTCATGCTGCCCGTGGGTCCAGGAAGCCGCGCCTTGTTATTAGGCCGTGGGAGCCTCCCCGGGGTCTTGCCTGAGGGCCAGCATCTCCCCCCCCCCAACCCCGCAGCCGGCGCCGTGTGGTCTGCAACTGCTGTGCCTCCCTGGGCCTCCAGCTCACGTAGTCCTGACGACACCGGCAGAGCCTGTCTCCGGGGAGCTGTCGCCAACCAGCGTCTGGGGCTCATCTGGACCCCGATCAGGGGGGACCTCAGTGTCCAAATCAGAGTAATTGAAAGAAACCCATTCGATGACAGGTTGTGTTCAGACCTATCAGAAAACCCCCTTTCCTGAAGACCAAGCCAGGGAACTGTGCCTCATGAGCAGACATGTACGGAAAGGTGTGTGGACGCTCAGGCCGGGCCCTCCCGACACATTGTCTTTGCCTTTCACACCCTGCTGTCTGTCAGCCACAGAGGCCATTAGGCAGCGAGCCCCAAGTCCTTCCTCCCAGACGGGTGTCCCGGCAGCAGCTGGGTGTCCCGGGAAGGATTGACATGGACGGACAAGGGGAGGCAGGAAGGTGGACCATGGCAGCCCCAGGGCAGGTGAGTGGGGCACAGGCACCCGCGGCAGGGGCGGCAGAGAAAGGAGGAAGGAGGGCTCTCTCATGGCTTCTCTGGAACCGGGCATCCAAGGGCCCCGCCCACTGTGCACAGGGGGCCATCTGCCCGGGGATAAGATCCTGGGGCCCCTCTTTACTCTGGTGCTCACCCCGGGCCCTGCCCCGCGGCCCCAGTGCCCCGTGACCCCTATGGGTCAGTGGGCCTGCAACCAGCAGGTGCTCCAAGGTAGGATGGGGGGACTGGGCGAGAGCCCCGCGGGCCAGTCTGTGTTCTGTGGGGGTTGGTGTTCTGTGGCCCCTTCAATCCACTTTGGGGGAGAGTCTCCTTTTAAAAAAGTTTTTTTCAGAATTACCTAGGTGGTGTCTGCCACGATCCCAGGGTCCTGGGATCGAGTCCTGCATCAGGCTCCCTGCTCCCCGGGGAGTCTGCTGCTCCCTCTGCCTGCACCCCCCCCGGCTCATGCACTCTCTCTCGCTCTCTCTCTCACTCAAATAAATAATAAAATCTTAAAAAATTTGTTTCCAGAATTTGGCACAAGTCCTCGCCGGGGAGCCCCCTGCAGAAGTGGCAAAGGCCTGTTTCCGAGAAGATCAAGCGTGTCCTTTCTGACCTCGCGGGTACGGATTGTGGTTCCACGCTTCAGTTCACGGCTTGTGCCACCGCCTCTTCGTGGGGCTGATTCTGGCTGAGGGAGGGGTTAGGCGAGGCTGCGGACCCCTCCCCTCTGCCCGCCCACCCTCTGAAACACGTGGCCCACCAGCCCGCCCTGGACCAGGCGGCTTCCTTCCCTTGGGGTTCAGCCTGGAAGCACCAGGGCTTCCCTCCCACTGTGCCCGAGGAACAGTGCCCTGCCTCCAGCTGTCCTGTGCCCTGGGGTGGACATTGGTGCCGCCCGCCCTCCAGCAGCCGCCAGAAGACCCCGTGCCACGAGCCTCAGGCTTCACGAGCCTCAGGCTTCCCCGCGGCTACCACTCCCATTATGGCCAGTCTGACGGGGGAGGAGTGGGATCTCAACTTACTTCAACTTGTATTTCTCCAAGTATAAGTGACTTTAGGTACTCTCTATGTTTGGGGGCTGCTTTTACACCTTTGTGTGTGAATTGTCCGTGTCTTCCCCCCATTTTCGCAGAGTTTGATCTCATTTCCCTAAACTCGCAAGGGTCCTTCACACACTCGGGACGTTAGCCTATGTCCCCGGCCAGCTTTGCCAGCAAGAATTCTCCCCCACCTAGGCCACGGGCTGCTGCTTTGTTTATGGGTTTTGCCCAGCAATTAAAGCATTTTTTAATATAGTCAAATTTATCTGTCATTTTCCTTCGCTGCCTCTGGATTTTGCCTCAGGCTGGAACACCTTTCCCCGCCCAGAGGGTGAAGAGATCCCATCGAGTTTTCTCGTGTTCCTACGGCTTCGGTTCTTGTTTCCTGTCTAATCCGTTTGGAGCAGATCCGAGGTCATCTCTGTCCACAGGGCCATTGGCTTCCCCCAGCGCCATTTACTGAGAACCCCATAGTTCCCAAGGCCACCTCTGTCCCAGACGGGCTTCCTGTGGCACCCCACCCCCCACCCCCGGTCTGCACCCGCCTCTGAGCTATACCAGCACCGCTGCTTCCGGACAGTTTGGGGAGGCTGTCGGGACGCCCTCACATCAGCTGCTCCAGTCCCCGCTCCATGTTTCTTTTCCATGAGAACTTTGCTACCAGTTTATCGGACTGCATGGAACAGTGTCTTGGTGTCTCTGTGGGGTACCTCCGAATCTGTGGGCTCATTTAGCAATCAGGGAGCTCTGTCCAAGGCCGGGCGCCTCCCATGTGTGCGAGCAGGCCCTGGGCCTCCTTGGAGGCGTGGATACTCCCGCCCAGCTTCGCTGCGTCGTTCCTGGAAACACCAGCCCGCTGTGGCCCCCGGGGGCCCTTCTAACTGGCTGACACCAGTTTTGCAACTTTGGAGGCTAGCTCTTGAACTCTGACTGCAAGGTGCAAAGCCAGTCTTCAGACAACAGTCTGGACTCATCCTCTTTCCAGAGGGTCTTTCAGTGGTTTTTCCTGTGACAGGTGCAGAGCAGATGCAATTGTCCAGCCGGGTCCCTAGGTTGTCCCACGTGCGGGTGTTGACCACACGTCATGTCACGATCTTCCCCGGGCAACAGCGACGATGAGACTGTGTGATCTGCAGCCCTCGCCCTGACTCCACATATGGTGAAGGTGAGCAAGAGCCCAGGAGTCTGCCCACTGTGGCTCTCAGGAGTGCGTGCGGGTTGGAGGCCCCACCAGGGTGTCTCGCTCTGTTTACAAACGACAGGAGAAAATCCCATTGTCCCAACAGATGCTGAGCAAGATTTTGCTAAAATCCAGTGCTCATTCGTGACGTAGAAAATAACTAGCAAACTGAATGGAAATTCCTCAACCCGACTCACTGGCAAGCCATAGAAAGCTCAGAGCCTGTCCCTCCAAGTTCAGGGCTGGCATCCCGACCAGTGCTGCAAGAAAGAGAAATTCAAGGAAAAACAAAATGACTTCGGCACACATGCTGGAACTGGGTACATAGAAAATCCAAAAGATCTTCTCGAGATCACATGGAACGTTCGCCAGAATGGATCACATCCTGGGTCACAAATCAGGTCTCAACCGGTACCAAAAGATTGGGATCATTCTCAGCGTCATTTTCAGACCACAACGCTTTGAAACTGGAACTCAATCACAAGGAAAAATTTGGAAAGAACTCAAATACATGGAGGCTAAAGAGCATCCTACTAAAGAATGAACGGGTCAACCAGGAAATTAAAGAATTTGAAAAATTCATGGAAACAAATGAAAATGAAAACCAAACTGTTCAGAATCTTTGGGACAAGCAAAGGTGGTCCTACGATGGATGTAGATAGCAATACAAGCCTTTCTCAAGAAACAAGAAAGGTCTCAAATACACAACCTACTCTTCCATCGAAAGCAGCTGGAGAAAGAACAGCAAATAAAGACTAAACCCAGCAGGAGAAGAGAATTAATAAAGATTAGAGCAGAAATCAATGAAACAGAAAACAAAAGAATAGCAGAACAGATCAACGAAACTAGGAGCTGGTTCTTTGAAAGCATTAATAAGATTGATAAACCCTTGGCCACACATCAAAAAGAAAAGAGAAAGAATCCAAATAAAGAAAATCATGAATGGAAGAGGAGAGATCACAACTAACACCAAAGAAATACAAACAATTACAAGAACATACTATGAGCAACTATTGCTAAAAAAATTAGAAAATCTTGAAGAAATGGATTCATTCCTAGAGACGTATCAACTACCAAAACGGAAACAGGAAGAAATAGAAAACCTGAACAGACCCATAACCAGCAAGGAAACTGAAGCAGTGATCAAAAATCTCCCAAAAAACAAGAGTCCAGGGCCAGATGGCTTCCCAGGGGGATTCTACCAAACGTGTAAAGAAGAATTAATACCTATTCTTTTGGGGGCACCTGGGTGGCTCAGTCATTAAGCGTCTGCCTTCGGCTCAGGGCGTGATCCCGGCGTTCTGGGATCGAGCCCCAACATCAGGCTCCTCCGCTATGAGCCTGCTTCTTCCTTCCCACTCCCCCTGCTTGTGTTCCCTCTCTCACTGGCTGTCTCTCTCTCTCTGTCAAATAAATAAATAAAATCTTAAAAAACAAAACAGAACAAAAAATACCTATTCTTTTGAAGATGTTTCAAAAAATAGAAATGGAAGGAAAACCTCCAAACTCTCTATGAGTCCAGCATTACCTTGATCCCAAAACCAAAGTCCCCACCAAAAAGGAGAATTACAGACCAATATTCCTGATGAACATGGATGCAAAAATTCTTACTAAAATACTAGCCAGTCAGATCCAACAGTACATTAAAAGGACTATTCACTATGACCAAGGGGGATTTATTCCTGGGATGCAAGGGTGGTTCAATATCTGCGAATCAATCAGTGTGATGTACTGCATTAATGAAAGAAGGGACAAGAACCATATGATCCTCTCAACAGATACAGAAAAAGCATTTGACAAAGTACAGCATCCTTTCTTGATTAAAACTCTCTGCAGTATAGGGATAGAGGGAACATACCTCAGTATCATAAAATCCCACAGAGAATATCATTCTCAATGGGGGAAAACTGAGAGCTTTTGCCCTAAGATCAGGAACATGACACGGGTGCCCACTACCACCACAGCTGTTCAACGTAGTACTACAAGTCCTAGCGTCAGCAATCAGACAACAAACAGAAATAAAAGGCATCTGAATCGGCAAAGAAGAAGTCAAACTCTCACTCTTTGCAGATGACAAGACACTCTATGTGGAAAACCCAAAGACTACACCCCAAATTACTAGAACTCATACAGGAATTCAGCAACGTGGCAAGATATAAAATCAATGCACAGAAACCAGTTGCATTTCTATACACTAACAATATGACTGAAGAAAGAGAAATTAAGGAATTGACCCTATTTACAATTGTACCAAAAACCATAAGATCCCTAGGAATAAAGCTGACCAAAGAGGTGAAGGATCTGTACTTTGAAAACTATAGAACACTCATGAAAGAAATTGAGGAAGACACAAAGAAACGGAAATACATTCTATGCTCATGGATTGGAAAGACAAATACTGTTAAAATGTCTATGCTGCCCAAAGCAATCTACACAGTCAATGCAATCCTGATCAAAATACCATCAGTATTTTTCACAGAGCTGGAAAAATCATCCTGAAATTTTTATGGAAGCAGAAAAGACCCTGAATAGCCAAAGGGATGTTGAAAAAGAAAACCAAAGCTGGGGCATCACAATGCCTGATTTCAAGCGCTATTACAAAACTGTGATCACCAAGACAGTACGGTACTGGCACAAAAACAGACACGTAGGCCAATGGAACAGAATAGAGAGCCCAGAAATGGACCCTCAACTCTATGGTCAACTAATTTTGGACAAAGCAAGAAAGAATATCCAATAGAAAAAAGAGTCTCTTTAGTAAATGGTGCTGGGAAAATTGGACAGCCACACGCAGAAGAATGAAATGGGACCATTTTCTTAGACTACACACAAAAACAGACTCAAAATGGATGAAAGACCTATATGTGTGGCAGGAATCCATCAAAGTCCTAGAGAAGAACACAGGCAGCACCCTCTGTGACATCGGCCGCAGCAACTTCTGACTAGACACGTCTCCAAAGGCAAGGGGAACAAAGGCAAAAATGACCTATTGGGACTGCATCAAGGTAAAAAGCTTCTGCACAGCAAAGCAAACAGTGGACAAAGCCAAAAGACTACTGACAGAACGGGAGAAGATATTTGCAAGTGTCTTATCAGATTAAGGGCTAGTATCCAAAATCCATAAAGAACTTACCAAAATCAACACCCAAAGAACAAATAATCCAATCAAGAAATGGGCAGAAGACGTGAACAGACATTTCTCCAAAGAAGACGTACAAATGGCCAACAGACACAGTACTCAACATCACTCGGCATCAGGGAAATGCAGATCAAAACCACACTGAGACACCACCTCACACCTGTCAGAATGGCTAAAATGAACAAGTCAGTAAATGACAGATGTTGGCGAGGATGTGGAGAAAGGGGAGCCCTCCTACAGTCTTGGTGGGAAGGCAAGCTGGTGCAGCCACTCTGGAAAACAGTATGGAGGGTCCTCAAAAAGTTGAAAATAGAGCTACCCTACGACCCAGCAATTGCACTACTGGGTATTGACCCCAAAGATACACATGTAGTGATCCGAAAGGGCCCCTGCACCCCAGTGTTCATAGCAGCAATGTCCACAATAGCCAAACTATGGAAAGAGCCCAGATGTCCATCGAGAGATGAATGGACAGAGAATATGTGGTATATATACAATGGAATATTATGCAGCCATCAAAAAATGAAATCTTGCCGTTTGCAACGATGTGGATGGAACTAGAGGGTATTATGCTCAGTGAAATACNGTCCATCGAGAGATGAATGGACAGAGAAGATGTGGTATATATACAATGGAATATTATGCAGCCATCAAAAATGAAGTCTTGCCGTTTGCAACGATGTGGATGGAACTAGAGGGTATTATGCTCAGTGAAATACTCAATCAGAGAAAGACAATGATCATATGATCTCACTGATATGTGGAATTTAAGAAACAAAACAGAGGAGCATAGGGGAAGGGAGAGAAAAATAAGACAAGATGAAACCAGAGAGGGGGACAAACCATAAGAGATTCTTAAGTCTAGGAAACAAACTGAAGGTTGCTGGAGGGGAGGGTGGTGGAAGGATGCGGTAACTGCAAAAAAAAANAAAAAAAAAAAAAAAAAAAAGAAGAAGAAGAAAGTAAGAAAAGAAAAAGAAAAAAAAGGGGGGAATCCAAAAGAGCCAGTGTTATGGGAACAGTTGTGTCCCCCCAAAGTTGTGTTGGAGTCCTGACCCCCAGGACCTCAGAACGTGGCTGCGTTTAGAGACAAGGTCTTTTCGGAGGTAAACAAGTTCAATGAGGTCACTGGGTTGGGGCCCTAATCCAATAGGACCTGTTTCCTTGTAAGAAGGAAACATCAACACCTGGGTGGCTCCGTCGGTGAAGCGTCTGCCTTCGGCTCAGGTCACAATCTCAGAGTCCTGGGATCGAGTCCCACATCTGGAGTCCTGCTCAGCGGGGGCCTGCTTCTTCTTCTGCTGCTCCCCTGGCTCATTCTCTCTCTCTCTCTCTCTCAAATAAATAAATGAAATCTTAAAAAAAAGGTGGAGGGAATATCAGGACACAGACACTCACAGAGGGAGAGGACGGCCATGCACACACAAGGAGAGAGGTCTCAGGAAGACCCCATCTGCCCTGGAACGGGTCTCTCAGAATCTGGAGCAGCACTGTCAAGGCCGCTGGCTTCCCCTGTGCCCGTGCACCTGAGAAAATGGGGTTCCGTTTGCTTCTCCCCTTCTCGCGGTCATGCACACACTCGGTCTAACTCGGCAGCGAGGGAACCCGGTCCCGGGCACCTGCTTGTCCTCTTCTCTCCTCCATCCTCACTTTCTGAGGGTCTCAGAGGGGCTCACGGCAACAGCCGATCTGTTCCATGCCCCAGGTTTGCTTTCTGCTCTGCAGGGGTGAGCGCGGAGCCGCGCGGTCCTAAAGTGGTGTCTTCTTGGAGGATTACCCCTTCAGTCAATACAGAAGTCCTTCCTTTTCAATCTCAAGCCCCCCGAGGTGGACATTTGGGCTACACAACTGTCCATATTGTCTGCGTGCAACTGTGATCTGTCCTTTCCCTTCTGTCGAGAGCCCCCTCTCCGCGCGGGTCCTGATGGCGTTTGTCCCCTGCACGCCCGCCTCAGAGCTGGAGGCCTCCCTGGAAGGGAAGCCCGCCACACTTCTCTGGGACCATGGAGGGCTTTGCGTTTTCTCTTGTCTCGTTGTGCATCTCTTGCTGGCGGTCTTGCCGGCGCCCCTCCAGTGTCTCACTGCCTCCCTGACTTCACCTGGCCCGTGTGGGCGCCTGGCGGTTTGCACCCTACTTGAATTCTGCGGGATTCTGCCTCCCGTTGGGGGTCCAGAGGAGCCGTGCGAGGGGAGCACCATTGTGCCGCGGATGCCGGTGAGCCGGGTCAGAGCTCGCTGAGGGACACATGGACATCTGCCCTGCTGGTCATCACAGTGTTGGGAGCCCCGTGCCCCTGGGCCACGGCGGCCTTCACCCCTCACGGGTGTGGTGGGCTGCTCTGCTCTCCCGGGAAACGGAGAAGCCCTGCTACACTGGATTTGAAAGGCTCACATCAAATCCCCTACACATGGGTGTGCAGATACACCACACACCCAGGCGTCCCTATGCACACTCAGGTGTGTGCACTGTCACGCGGGCCCCATGGGTGCAGGGCTGGGATGCCAGGATCAGGGGCTGCAGATACATGCAGGAACGGGGGCTGAGAGGCAGAAACCATGCTGGTGAGCGTGGAACGCTCATGGGCTTGGTGTGGTGGCCCTGCAGGAACTATGAGTGTCCAGCTGCTCAGCCACGCAGGCAGGACACAACTTCCTGTTGGTGGCCAGGCAGCTGGTGGTGGGCCAGGAGCCCACGGTCACCGAGGGGCCTCAGTGCAGGGACAGCTTCCAGCTGCCAGCCCCAGCCACGCTCTGAAAATGGGGCCTCAGGGGGACAGGGACAGACGGAGGGCGAGGACAGGTGCCGGGAAGGCAGGAGCCTCGGCCGTGGGTGGGCTCGGGAGCACGAAGACCCCCAGCTCAGAAGGAGATCCAGAGGAAGATCCAGCATGGCCAGTGGGGAAAGCGCAGCCGGACAGGAAAGAGAACCCCGGGGGGAGTGAGACACAGAGACAGGGAGACACGGAGACAGAGAGATAAAAGGAGAAAGAGACAGAGAGACAGGGACAGACATAGGGCTGCCCCAGGGGCCCCCCGGAGCTGGATCCTGCATTTCGGAGGGGCTGGTGGACTCCGTCCAGGAGGGGTCATGGAATCCAGGGACATCTTGTTTGCCCAGTGAACTGGACCAACAGCGGTATGTCGGGGGAACGTCTGGAGCCGCAGCTGGCGAGTCCTGCACATGGCGCCTCCATACACGGTGGCCGCGTGTCCCCGCCGATGGCCTCTCCGCACCGGAGCCGCGTGTGCCCGCAGGTCCCCGTAGGTCACCTCTCTGCAAGGCACGGACCCCGCGTGACCCCGAGGGTCGCCGCCAGAGGGCGCTGCCGAGCTCTGGGGACCGGGTCGGGGTGGGCGGGATGCGAAGGCTGCGGGGCTGGGGAGTCTCCCCCACACACTGCCTTCTCTCTCTTTTTTTTAAAAATAATTTTTAATTATGTTATGTTAGTCACCATACAGTACATCCCTGGTTTTTGATGTAAAGTTCCATCATTCATTGTGTATAACACCCAGTGCACCATGCAATACGTGCCCTCCTTACTACCCATCACCGGCCTATCCCAATACCCCATCCCCTCCCCTCTGAAGCCCTCAGTTTGTTTCCCAGAGTCCATAGTCTCTCGTAGTTCATTCCCCCTTCTGTTTACCCCCCCTTCATTCTTCCCTTCCTTCTCCTATCGATCTCCCTGCTATTTCTTATGTTCCATAAATGAGTGAAGCCGTATGATAATTGTCATTCTCTGCTTGACTTATTTCACTTATATCCCACACTGCCTTCTCAACCGCACCTCTCCCGAGGGTGGGGTGGAGAGAAGCCGTGCTGGGGGTGGGAGCAGCGCAGCAGGCGGGGCCCTGCGAGCCCCCAAGCTCCCGAGCTCCCAGACGCAGGGGCCCCACCCCGCAGGGAGCCGCAGGCAGTGGCGTCCCCGGGGGCCTCGGAGAGGGAGCTGGAGGTCCCAGTGGGCTGGGTGCAGCCGGGCTTCACGCCCGCAGGGGACCCCTTCCTCCCCGCCTTGCGTGCTTCCGTGGGCGCTCCTCGGCTGGAGGAAGAGACTTTCTGGAAGAGCGTCTCCTCCATGCGACCAGGTTGTGTTTAATCCGTGTTATTAACACATTCTCTAACTCATTCTGCAGCCGGTGCAATCAGTGAAGCCACGGCCTGCCCCGGTGTGAACCCTGCCCCGGGCGTGGCTGCAGGAGGGGGCGGAGGGTGCACTCACCCCTGCATCTGGGGCGGGTCCCCCACATGCACGGCCGACCCAGGCAGCCCTCCCCGCATATGGATGCTGCCCAGTGATTAGGAGGTGGGGAGTGTTGAGTATTTGCTGCCTTTGTCTTTGCTGTAACTTATTTAATCACAGGTTTGCACACAGTACTTTCTGGCAGTGGTGGAGCTTATCCCGGGCTTGCTAGTCCCTGGGAAGTTAGAGGTCAGTTCTGCAAGCCTGTGGGAGCTGGGGCTGACCAGACAGACACGCAGCAGACCAGGGGACAGAGGCAGCCAGACGTTCCGCTCCATCTGGACGACCTGTGAGAATGGGAATTAAAAACCACGGGGCGTCCGGCTGGCTCAGTCCGAGATCATGTGTCCCGTGATCTCGCCGTCCTGCGTGAGAGCCCCACGTTGACGCTGGGGGTAGAAATCACTCAGATAAATAAATAAATAAAAACTCGAAACAAAACAATGAAGACCTGGGCTTGGTTACAACGGAGTTTTGTTCCCAGAGAGTGTGTTGGTTGAAACTTGCCCCTCCAAACATCTCTGAATTAGTTAACACTTGGAAAATTAACACCCAATGCTTGCCAAGAGCGGCTACTTAGAGGAATTTGGGATTTAGCCGATTCTCTGGCAAGGCCACTTTTACCCGATGACTCTGTCTCCCTCCTGGATGGCTGACTTCCTGCGTCCGCCTGGGCACCCCGGCCCGGGTTGTCTCATCACGCAGGACTCCACTCCTGCACAAACTCACCCACTCGCCCCCTCACTCTTTGTGTGTGATCTTGGACAAGGTGCTCAGCTTCCCTGACCTCAGTTTCCCCGTTTGCCTGAGCCCGGGTCTGAGAGAGCGGTTCAAGCCGCCCGGGAGGGAGAGTGGGGCCTTAACATGGGAGGTGACACGGAGCGGGTGTTGATGGCTGAAGAGGAGTTTTCCACGCAGCTGGTGGTGGAGAAGGACTTGCAGGCGGAGGAATCCGGTGGACAAATGTGAGGAGATTCCGCTGGTGGCGCACGAGGCATGAAAGACCTCACCCGTGGATCTCATCTGGCTTTCGTCCACACCCTCTGACGCCCTTTGTAAGACACCAGCAGTCTAGTAAGGCAGCTGGTTTCCGGATCCTGTGAGCCACTCCAGCATGCTAACTGAATCCAAGGAGAGTTGTGGGAGCCTCTGATTTGTAGCCGGTGGGTCAGAAGCATGGTGACAGCCTGGACCGGTGTCTGCAGTGGGGGTCGTCTTGTGGGACCTGGGCCTTACCCACGGGGCCTGATGCTGTCTTCAGAGACACAGGTCGGAACTGAATTAAATCTGCAGGACACCCAGCTGGTACCAGGGATTTGGGCAGGGCTGTGGGGAAAACCAAGTGTTGTAATACCAAGGAGAATGAAAACACGTCCACGTTAAAACCTGCAATGTCCATAGTGACGTCACTCGTAAAGGCAACGCGTGGGAACAACGGGAAAGCAAGACGCCGTCTCCGTCCATGGAACGTTGTTTGGCAGCGGGAAGAAATGAGGTGGGAATGGAAGCAGGAGCTCCAAGCCCCTGGCTCATCCCTGTTCACAGCAGCATTGCTCACGACAGGGAAAAGGTGGAAGCAGCCCAGTGTCCATCGCCATGGTTGTGGACCATGTGGTCTATCCACACACCTGACTGTCACTCGGCCTGAACAAGGAGGGACACGCTGACACTGGCCGCAGCGTGGATGGACCTGGAGGACATGATATTATGTGAAAGACAATGTCTGGATGAGGCAAATCTGGAGAGACAGAAAGGATTTGTGGTTGCCAGGGGCTGGGTTGAGGGGTGATCAGTGACAGTGAAGGGGGTGCAGGGCTTTTGGGGGGTTGGGAGTGTTCTAAAATGGGTGTGGTGATGGGTGCACAACTGTGGACGCCCTAAACGCCATCAAGTTGCACAGGGTGATAGGGTGGCTTGTAGGGTGTGTGATCTGGGGAGGGGGAGGGGCAGGGAAGCAGCCCAGGGTGCGCAGGCCCCTGGGGAGCAGGCAGGGGTGGGATGACCCAGAGCAGGACGCAGCAGGTGGGGGCGGTGGACGTGGAGGACGCGGAACAGAGGGAACTGCGAATGGACCCCCAGAATCTGTCTTGCCACCTTCCGACACCAAGACCACAGCCCACTGTCTGGGACCACATTTCCCAGCCACTGGGTTCTGCACCACGTGCGGGTCACGTCCTGCGTTCTCAGAAGGCAGCCCAGACTCCTCTCCCGGGGCAGAAGCGGGAACAGGCCGCAGGGCCCGGGGCCAGACAGGCGGTGGCGCGGCGTGGCCGGCGGGCTGGTGCAGGCTCGCCCTGGAGCGCTAAGGCTGGGTGGAGTCTGACGGCTGCGCTCCGGGGCCCCACCCGCGAAGGCCAGCCTGAGCCCTGGTCTGCACATCGGCAGAGGCTCGGAGACAAACCAGCAGGTTCCTGCCGCTCAGAGAGTCGGGTGTGCGGCCACTTCCTCCTGCCTCCCCGCCTGGACGACCTCCACCGGCGATGGCGGCCACCTCCTACCATGCTCCGGGACCGCAGAGCCGGGAGGGCACACCAGGCCCGCTCCCGCTAAGTCGTGCTTCTTCTGGGCCTGGCAGCTTTCACCTCAGGAAATCTTTATTGCGGTTGTTTTAAAGGTCGTATTTGTGTAAGTTCTCACCTTGCCGGCCTTTCCCGCTCTGTAATTTGGCCCGGCATGTACCTTCCCTCCCGTGACTAATGCCGGGACACCCTGTGCTTCCCGCAGCTCGTCCTGCGGTCGAGCGCAAGCAAATTGGCTTCTTTTGTTAACCCCTATGTTCCACACACTGTCACTTGGCTGTTTGTGGCCCCACTCACCCGCTCACGCATCCTT
This sequence comes from Ailuropoda melanoleuca, assembly GCF_002007445.2. Classification (NCBI taxonomy): domain Eukaryota; kingdom Metazoa; phylum Chordata; class Mammalia; order Carnivora; family Ursidae; genus Ailuropoda; species Ailuropoda melanoleuca. The sequence continues at coordinate 90,341,486 of NC_048233.1, forward strand.
CACTCGGGACACGCCGGCGGGGGTGCCCGCCCCTGTGCGCCCGCTGTGGGATTTGCCTGAGCGCAGCCGGGACTTCGTCCTTTTCCTGGGATGATGTGGGTCACTTCTTGCCATAAAGACGACACACATTCTGGCGTGGGGCCCTGTCTGTGACTTGTGATCCTGGGGGAGGCCCTGGCTGTGGGAGCCGCGGAATGAGACCCATCCACCGACGTGAGCACACCCTGCAGGGCAGAGCGTCCATGCAGCGAGGGCTGAAACGGAAAAAATCCTGAGCATAAGGCACCATCGTGTTGCTCCCGCGGTCAGGGAGAGAAGCCCGAGCTCCACGCAGGCTTTCCCATTGATCCGCGGGAGAAGAGGCGTCGGGAACAACTGGGCCGTGGAGCCACGGGGCCGCCTTCGCTAGAGTCTGGGGAGAAGGCACAGTCAGGGCCAGAATCACCAGGGCCTGCGGGGCCTGGTCACAAGGCCACCCTCAGGGAAGCTGGTTAACCGGAGCCTAACCCACCGGCAGGAAGGGGCGCACCCAACTCCTGCCGCAGCAGGCGTGGGGAGGTGGGGAGGCGCCTGGGGACGTCACGGCCCCGGGGGCCAGCTCACTCGAGACTGACCTCCACTCGCTGCACTTAGAACAGGGCCGCCACCTCACCCCCTACCCAGTCACAGCTGCTCCTGGAAGGCGCAGAGCAGCGGCAGAGCCAGACGCGGCAGGGACCCCGCGGCTCTCAGCCCAGGGGTCTGAAGCAACCAGGATGAGCCCGCTCGGGGCCCCACTGCATCAGGCCGACCGCGGGCAAGAACGGACGGGCAAGGTGAACAGACAGAAGTCCTAAGAAAACAGGAAAGAGACGCCAGAGATCGACGACCCTGGGACGGAAATGAAGAACGTCTTCGATGGGGGTCATCCATAGAGTGGACGCGGCTGACAGAAGAATCTCGGAGCCTGAGGTCGGCTGAAGAGAAACCTCCCAAATGGGAAAGCAGACGGCCCACCTCCGCAGGGACCCAACGAGACCCAGCAGACGGCCCGCGTTCAGACACCGAAAGAAACTTGGCAGAATGGCCAAGGACCATGGCACAACGATCTCGTGCGTCAAGGGGACACCCATCTCGTCTGTGAGTAAACATGGGTCCTTTTATTTGGGATGCTGCTTGCTTCCTTTCCTTGACTGACTGGCCTGGCTTCAGCCTCCACACAAGGTGGGATAGAAGGGGCAAGAGTGGGCACCCTCGCCCGGCTCCTGGGCTGGCGTGACGCCCGCTGAATGCCCCTTCTACTCCTGTCTTGCAGAAAGTTAACATCTAGGATGGATTTGGGGTTTTGTCAATCGCTGGCTCTGACCCAGGCGATCATCTTCAGTCCGGTAAGTGACGGTACAGGACAGTCTCCAGGTGTTAAACCACTGGCGTTCCTGAGATGGCCGCCGTGCCGTCACGCCCTCTTCTCCATGTGGACGAGCTCGGTTTGCTAAAAACTGTTAAGAATTTTGCATCTTGGTCATGAGCAATGCTGGTTTGGAGTTTTCCTGCAAGGTCGGTGTCTGGGTTGGTGTGAGCATGGTGCTGGCCTCACACAACAAGCTGGGGAGCGTTTCCTCTTCTCTTTTCCAGAGGAGTCTGTGCAGAAATGAGGTTATTTCCTTCACAGATATTTGTAGAATTCACCAGTGAAGCCATTGGAGTCTGGAGCTTTCTTCGTGGAAAGGCTTTTAACTTCTTTAGTAAAGAACTACGTGGGGGGCGCCTGGGTGACCCAGTCGGTTGAGCGTCTGACTCTTGGTTTTGGCTCAGGTCAGGGTATCAGGGGCATGAGATCAAGCCCTGGGTCAGGCTCCACACTCAGCTGGGAGTCTGCCTGGGATTCCTTCTCCCTCTCTCTCTCCCTCAAATAAATAAAATCTTTTTTTTTTTTTTAAAGAACTATTTGTGTTATCTCTTTTCGAGTGAGCTCTGGTGACTTTTGTCTTTTAAGGACTTTTTCTATTACATTCTCTTCCATTTAACTTAAGTGATGTCACTCGCAGCACTCCCTGGCTATCCTCTCTCTAAGTTGAAGTGTAATTGTGTCTGGTCCTGTGCCAGCCTCACACTGTGCTGACAACTGTAGGTTTGCACTGTAGCCTGAGACCCAGGAGCTCGGTGCCTCCGGCTTTGTTCTTTCTCAAGATTGCTTTGGCCCCTTGTTCCTCCTTTCCTGTCTGTAGAATTTGTAGTGGTGCCAACTTTCTCATTCCTGGTATTGGCAAGGTGTGTCTTCTCTCTCTCTTTCCTAATAGTCTGACTGGAGGTTTATCAATGTTATTGGTCTTCCAAAAAAAAAATGAACTTTTGTTCTTACTGATTTTCTCTGTGGTCTTTCTGTTTTCTATATCATTGATTTATTTAATGACGTTGATTTTTTCCTTGTTTTCTGCTTACTTAGAATTTACTTACTTTGCTCTCCTTTTTCTCACGTCTGAAGGTGAATGCTGAGGTCAGTGACTTCAGACCTTCCTTCTTTTCGAATGCAGACATGGATTTCCCCATCTGCCACGTTAGCTGCGCCCACAAAACGTACTGTGCCGAGTTTTTAATCTTCACTGAGATCAAAATACTAATTTTCCTCTTAATTTCTTCTTCGATTACATGGGCTAGTTATTTTGTTTCCAAATAATAGGGGCATTTTCTAGATATATTTTTATTGATTTCTAATGTAATTCTATTTTGGCCAGAGAATATAATTTGTATGATTTGAATCTTTTAGACCATTTTCTGGCCCAAAATATTGTCTATGTTGGAAGATGTTCAGTGTGCCCTTAAAAATATGTATTTTACTGTTGTTGGAGTTTTCTGGAAGTGCTGATCAGATGAAGTTTGGCAGCGTTGTTTGGGTCACGTGTGCCCTCCCTGAGCTCCTGTGTGTCCTTCCGAGCGTCAAGGGGAGGGTTGAGGTCTGTCACATTCTGTTCCAAGTGTTCTAAGCGCTTTAACTGGACATGTGAACTCTTAGGGTTCTTACGTCCCCTTGACATGTTTACCCCTTTCTCATTTTAAGGCGACCCACTTTATCCCTGGTGGTATAAGGCAGACCCTGCCTGGTGTTCCACTCAGCATCCTGTCGGTCATGTGAATTTTTGCTCCGACTGGTGCAGATAGGATCCAGTCCAGACCCTGGGTGGGCTAGTGGTATTACTCTGTAGTTCTGACAGGCGGTTCTGCCCCAGCCTTGGATACTCTTATCCCACGTGTTCGCTGACCTGTCCTCAGTTGAAGACCCCACCAGATGCGCCACAGACACCATCACTCTTTCTCTGTGTGGCCCCCCTCTCTGCACCTGACCCTGCTGGTGCCAAGTCTCCTCGCCTCGGTCACCCTCCCTGCCCAGCAGCCCCCAAACCCTCTGCAGGCGGCGAGCAGGGGCGGTCCTCGGGCTCACCCCTTGTTTCCTGTCTCACAGGAATGCTGCCTTGGCGGCCTGATGGTAGCAGTGTCCTGAAAACTGCTGCCTAAAATACTCATGTGGATTTTAAAAATGCACCTGCGTTGTTCCGCGGACATCCACGTCATCGTTTCTCGCTATCGCACGGCGTTCTGCGGTGTGTATCTATCTCATTGGGTTTGTTCGTCCCTCTAAAGGCGGAGGAGGAGGCCGCCCACTTCTGCCGCACAAACAGCCATGCAGCAAACAGCCTGGACGCATTCCCTTGTGGATCAGCGTGCCCGTTTCCAGAAGTATCCCCAGGAGATGGCTTGCCGACTCTGCTTACTAAGCACGGCTGCACTACGTTCTCAGAGAGCGTCCAGCGGTCTGTCCTCCGCCCCGTGCCACAAGAGCTTCCCATCACAGTCCTCGCCTGGACCTCCCTGAGTTTTACTCTTCTGGTGAACGTCAAGTGGTGTCTCATGGTCATGTTATCTCCCTCATGATTGGTGAGTATGGACCCCTCCATACACCTGGCAAAGCTTTGACTCGCCACCTCACAACACCTGTTCCTTTACCTGTCTGGTCTCCTTTTCCGTTTTACGGGATTTTGTGACTTGCAGAAAGTATTTGTACATTGTAGGTATGAGTTATTTGTTGGAGGTAGACATTGTAAACACCTGCACCCTTGACTTGTTACCCCATCTGTAACGCAGATAAGAAAGGTGTGCCCTCCGTAGGACCATTGTGCAAACTCGTGAGATGGTACACATCAAGCATGCAGAACAGTACCCTGCACGGACTAAACACTCAAAATGTTGTTAACATTATTATTTCTCAAGAATCCCACCCAAGACACCCAGAAAGCCCATCTGGGGCTCCTGGGCACATTGGGTGCCCCACGAATACTGAGACTCGTGTATACCATTGAAACCCGGACACAGAAAGGCCAGGGAGGGTGGGACTCCCGTGACAACATGGAAATGGCCTGGGAGCAGTGATCCCACGGGCAGTGACACCACTCAGGTGACACATGAGGCCGAGGCACTGTGAGCCATCAGTCGGGGGAACCAGTGTCTGTGTTACAGCTCCCTTTACAGCCTGTGCTCACCACGGAAATACAGTTGGCCTCTAATTCTGCCAAAGGCGTGTTCTTGGCGCCACTCTGTGCCCCCTGACCGTCCTGCTCTGCTCATGAAAGCCCTGTGATGACAGCTCATTATTCCATCTAACGCCCCACTCTAGGTTTGAAAACCCCCTCTCTGGCCCGCCTCACTCTCTTTTTTTCCACCTGCTGGATCCCTGTGCCCTCTCAGGGACATTTGGTCCGTGCCCCGATTCAGGCTGCTGAACACCTTGCCCTCACACTGGGTTTACCAAGTAGCTCCCCTCCCATTATAAGGGCCACCTCCCAAGTCCTGGACTCCTATTCACGTCTTTCCAGATGGATCAGAGCAGAGGTGACAGTTAATGTTCATTTTATCCTTTCCAAACATAACATAGATGTGGGATCCATCGAGTATCTATTGGATCAATTCCATCCCAGCCAGGAATTGCTCTTTCATTTGGTGTAAAGTAGGGGTCCAATTTAAATTTTTCTCCAAGTACAGCCAATTGTTTTAGCACTTTTTGGAAAAAATTTTCCTTTCCCAGCTGCTCAGCCAGGCCGGCACACTTGTAAATCATTTCCATACTCCGTCCCACTGGTGAATCTGTCTGTCCCCATATCAACACACCATAACCTCGATTGCTAGTTTTATACTATGGTGACATCTCCTAGGACAGTTCCTCTCCATCTCTGCCTCCTTCTCTTCCTTCTTCTGGAATGTTCCAGCTATTAGTCAGTCTGTGCTCTTCCATACACATTTAGAATCAGTTTGCTAAATTTCTTTTAAAAAGCACTTCTGGGATTTTAATGAGAATTTCTTTTGTAGGGCCATTTGGGGAAGGACTGACGTATTTCTGACACTGAGCATTCCTATCCATGAATATGGTATGTAGTTCTCAATGCATTCAGGTCCTCTTTAATGTCTTTCAATGAAGTTTTATAACTTTTCCTTAACAATCTTTAGAAGGTTTCATTTCTGTCTTTTCTGTTTTATAGAACCGTACCTTCCGACAAGCGCTGATATTTAGATAAGTGTGTGAGACCGTCTCCACCTGCTCCAGATTCACCCTCCACCTTCCTCTGAACTTTCTTTGTGCTTCAGTGAAGGGACGTCTACAAACTGGTCACCTGGTTGGGTTAATGGAGACACCTGGAGATCAGCGTGTGTTTGTGGGGGCGGGTTGGAGTATTTATTTCCCCAGGCCCCTCCCCCAGGCCTGGGGTTCAGCAGGGGCTTCATTCCTCTGGGTAGGCTACACCTTCTGCTGAGGGAGCCTCTTTCCCTGCTCACTGCTGCCTCCCTCAGCATGGCTCACTCCTCCACTTAACTCTGCCCCTTCTTGTAATTCGTCCATTTATTAGAATTCCTCCAATTACCTTTGTGAGCATGCCATCTGTTTCTTGCTGGGACCCTGACTGATACAGTAATTGCCACCACAAGTGCCCCCAGAAAACAGACTCTCAAAATAGGACTACAGGATTGAGCTGCCCATCTATTTGAGGAGCACGTGGATAAAATCCTTGCCAGGGGGAAGTTGAGCGCTAGGGATGCGAGTCATGCGCCGGCATCCCAATTCTTCAGGTTATCACCGGTGCTGCCATGGGACATAGGCAAGCAGAGGGCAAATAGATGGGTAGTCAAGCGGCCGGACTCCCAGGTGCTCTGGCAATGATGGTGACTACACAGACAGCAGCGGGCTGGCCACTTGACAGCCTGGGGAGTGTGCACAGAGGGAAAGGACGCGGGTCTTGCGTGTGGGGCCGCCACCCCCAGCAAGTTGGGATTATGAATGATTGCCACTAAGAGATCACGCACCACGGGGGACTGGGGTTCTGTAGGTGATCATGCGGGTTTAAGGAAGCGGGGTTCTCTTCTGATCGGACGCTGTTGGGGGGGCCCACACAGTTCTAAGATGAGGCTCCCTAATTATTCTCGTCTGGATGGAGAGGTCAGGGGAGGCTAAGAGCTGCAGCCTCGGAGCCCTGCAGCAGGCTCGGGCCCGGAAGCGCGGGGGAGCTGCCAACCGTGGTGGCCTGGGGGTGGGGGAACCAGGGGGGCCGCCCGTCCGTGGCGGGGTCGGGGGGGGGGCCGCACGCGGGTTGGAGCGCGGGCCGCCGCGGCGGGGGCGCCGGAACAGAAGCGACCGTCCTGGCCCCGGGGGCGTTTCGTGTGTGCGCTCGCAGGACACTGCAGGGGCCTCAGGGGTGCCGGGCCGCGCCTGGGGGTCGCGAGTGGCCGTGCGACCGTCGCGGTCCGTGGACCAGCCCTCGCGCAACAGGGGGCCCCGCCGACGGACCTGAGACGGCCCGA
>NC_048233.1:90348407-90368877 GCF_002007445.2 Ailuropoda melanoleuca
GCGTGGGCTCCGGAGCCTCCGGGGAGGGCCCGACGGCGGGCTCCGGGCGGGGCGGCGGCGCGGCGGGGGCCCCGGACGGAGGAGGCCCCGCACCCCGGGTGGGTTCCCCGGACCGAGGAGGGTCCCCTGTGCCCGGGATGGTCCTCACATGGAGCAGCCCCCCCCCGAGTGTCTCTGTAGAGCGGAGGACCCTGAACCCCAGATGGTCCGTCCTTCTCCCGGCAGAGTAAGGCTCACTAGCCCAGCTGCGTCCCCAGTTAGGGGCCACCTGTCACACCGTCAGTTTTTTCAGTTGCAAATGAGAGGGCGGGAACCGAGGACCTGGGAGTGCCCTTCCCAGTTTTCGCTCGGAAGGCTCCTGTGTGGTCCCCAGCACTGGAGAGCGAGTGTAGACTGGCTGAGGGTGGCGCGGGGGTAAGGTGGCCCCCCAGCAGCCCATTCACACTGCTTCAGGGGCAACACTGAAGTCACAAACCTGAAGTTTTTATCGACAGCGGCTCGAGATGCACAGCAGGGGACCGTTTTGGTCCTTTTGAGCAGGAAAAAAGGTTCCTCTGCTGTGATCTCGAAGTCAGCTGCTGACGGGGAGCTCCCAGTTCCCAGGGCTTCTCAGCCTTCACGCTGGACGTGCAGGGACCTTGTGAGAGCACTGGAGGAAGATCTTTTCACAGAACGCTTTCTCTGAGGTGGGAAGGAAGACCCAGGTTTTGTCAGAACTCCCCTTCGGGCACAGGTGCTCTTTCTGAGAGCTTTGAAGGGGATCTGACCCACAGTTCCTGTCGGACTGGGGTGTGGGCAGGTCCCGGAGCCAGTGGGGAGCGTTCTGAACAACTGTGGCTTCCACCACTCCGTCTGCGCAGCGAATTACAGCGGGTTTGCCGCCAGCAGTTTCTTATGTTTATGCAACTGGCCGATCGGAGAGCAAGGGAACCGGACTAGCGGCTCCTCTTTGACCTCCCACACCCCCGCCCAGGAGCAGTGGGCTTAATGGTCTGGCAGGACAGCCCCCTCCCTGGCCTGTCATGTGTCCTCAGCCTCCTGGGAACCCAGTGCCCTTGTGCGGGACTTCCCTGGTGGTGTGGGACTGAGAGTAAACACACACACTGCTGGGTGCAGTGTCTGGTGTGAAGGGAGCACTCCAGAGAGCTCAGCTCGTTCCGTTCCCAGGGGAACACTCAGTTCTGTGACAGCATAAAGCTGAAGCCCCTACACTCGGGAGTGAGGGCGCCGAAGTGCCCAAGAGTGTTCACCCACGTGGGGCCCGTGCTGTCCCAGTGCTGCCAGTCAGTCAAACTCCGTATGGTGTTTCCTGCACGGGTGACAGTGCTGCGGGCTTACACGTGTGGGCGGGTGTGCAGTACCTGCGCGGCAGGCCTGTTTTAGGGGTGCCCTCCGTGACCCGTAAACACGTAGTAATGTCAGGTCTGGGCTGGAGCTGCTGGGGCTCCAGGAAGGTGTTGTCTGTGGCTGGGGTCTTGAGTGCCAGCACAGGACGTGTGACTTCTTCCTCAGCCAGTGTTATTGGTCATGGTATCTGGGTCAGCACATTATGGTGAACACCCAGGTGTGGTGCCCGCTGTCAGGATCTTCCAGTGCAGCATGGGAGACAGCCTGTGAGCTGGTGAGCTGCGTGCTCAGAGCTGTGGGCCGCCGCCGCCTTCTTTTTTTTTTTTTTTTTAAGATTTTATTTATGTGAGAGAGAGAAGAGCATGCAAGCAGGGGAGGAGCAGAGGGAGAGAGACAAGCAGACTCTGTACTGAGCACCAAGTCGGAGGGGCTTGATCCCATGACCCCAGGATCATGACCTGAACTGAAACCAAGAGTCAGATGCTCAACCGACTGAGCCCGCCAGGTGCCCCAGAGCTGTGGGTCTTAACTCAAGACTTAGATGTGAAGGTGGCCTGTCACGGGCCGTGGTTGAGGTGGGTAAGGTTCTTGGGGGGAGATGGCGCTTAACCTGACACTTGAAGGAGGAGCGGGTGTGGCTGGGGTTGGCCTGTGGGGGAGGGGCTAGGGCTGGAGCGCAGATGGGCCTGAAGGAAGAGAGGGTGGGCGGGCTGCCGCAAGGCCAGAGAGGGTGGGTGCCTGTGCCAGTGCGAGCAGCAGGCATGGCCAGGGTGCTTTTCCAGATGAAAGGCCTGCAGGCAGGACTGGGTGCTTGAGTTTTATCTGGTCACTACAGTGTTAATTTTTTTAGAAAGCTTTTTGCCTGGCACACAGCCTCTTCAGTGCTCCCTGCTCCCCTCTGGGCTCAGCAATCCTTGTAAGGACTGTGTTGCAGTTGTTCAAGTCTGGTGGGCCTCTTCCTATAGCAGGGTGCCCCGGCTCAACTGGGCGCTGGGTGCTGTGTGGGCACAGGACGAGGCGGGGTGCTCAGCCATCCCAGCAGGTGGTGGTGAAGGAGCATGGGCGGGGCTCAGTTCCTGGGTGGTGGGTGGCTGGGCAGCTCTCTTGAGCATTAGCCTGGAGCCTGTGGGCCGCATCCCTGTGCAGGGCACACATCTCCACCGGGGCTCCAGGGAGCCCAGAACCTGGACTTACATGCGTGTGGGCCGTACTCTGAAGTCTGACCACCGCCTCCCACTCGCCACAGAAGAGTGGCAGGCAGCGTCCTTGGGGCGTGAAGGAGGAAGGGGAGTCTGCCTGGTAGGGGAGATGGGGTGTTTCCTGTGTCCTTGTGCTTGGAAGCCTGAGGGGCTGGGGGAGGTGGCCGAGGGTGGGGCAGTGCTGGCTGCTCCCCTCGATGGGGCTCAGATGGCTCTCAGGCATCTGTCTCTTCGGGCTAGTTCCTTTCCTCAGTCGCCACTGAGCCGTGCCCCAGGCCTGTGCTGTTGGCCCCACTTTGCACATTGCTAGTATTCTTGTGACAACATCCTTTTTCTGTCCAGTCCACGGACCGTTCACAAGCACCTGATGGGCCTCTGCCTTCCTTGTTAGAACTCAGGGAGTTTGTAGGACACGCTGCTTTAAACCACATGGTGCCTGTCAGCCTGTGGGGATGGCAGTCGAGGCGCAGTCAGAGGCAGCGGGAGCCTTTCCAGCCTCCCTCACAGATGTGTGGGTGGGCCCCCCGAGCTCAGGCTGAGCAAGACCGCTCCATCCTCCTCTTGGACATGCTGATGGTCAGTGGGTTTAGGCCGAGTGCAGAGCCCTCCTCCTCATGGTGCCTTTTCAGAGCCTCCTGACCCCAGATGGTCTGCTGGGCGACACTCGGGTGACCTGAGGCGGTCCAGGTCCTCGTCTGCCTTGTTGACAATGACTGTTTTTGACAGATGACGTAGTAAGAACCTTCTTACTTGTGTATAAATATAGATAGATGTATAAACATACAGATAATACGAATAAGTGGTAAATGTAAATAATAACGTCCAGGTATTGATAATTATTACTGGATCAGTGACTTCTTTAGGGATGGCAAAGGGTGATATTTGTATTTTATGGCTTGTTTTGTGTTTCTTAACTGGGACTGTTTGCAAAGATGGCTTTGCAGATAGCCTGCTGTCTGCTTGTCCAGAAAGGCAGCTGTGCAGGAGAGGTCAGGAAATGCTCAGCTCTTGCCCGTCGATTTCCAGTACTGGGAGGGAAGACTTGGCTTTCTCTTTAAGCTTGCGTGTGGCAGTGTTTCCTTTCTCAGGCACTGCAGTGAGCCCGTGGGCTTCATGCACACACCCTGCCCGCCGTGGCCTGCCCGCTCGCCCTGCCGGCTGGCCCGGGTCTGCCCCGCTGGCAGAGAGCCCCAGCCTCTCCCTCGGGCCTGTCCGAGCTGAGTGCGGGTACTTCCAGGGTTGGCACTGCCGTGTTTTCTGTCCGTCAGATCCTTTCGGGGTGCGGTGGCCTCGCCGGCTGCACGGAGCCTTTTTTACTTGGTCCGACGCAAGTGTGGGAATATCTGCTTTGTGTTTGTGTCTTCGTTCTTTGACGACACGTCTTTCTGTCTAAGGTTGGTTTATCGCCAGCAGCATGTTGCTAGATCTTGAAAAAGTCAGATCTAAGAAGCGTCTTTGTCTCTTAGCTGGAACATGTTAAGTCATTGTACGTAGTCGTGCACACACGTTTCCTTCCGCCATTGTCTTCTGTGCTCGTATTTGCCCCTTTCTGTTTCCGAGTCTTTCCCTGCATTCTTTGGGGCGATTAAATAGTTTCTCAAATTCAGTTCTTCGTTCTGTCCTGGTCTGGAAAATGCGCAGACTTCCATTCTCTTGGTGTGTATGGTAGCGACTGTGCCGTGCAGACTCAGTGTCAGGTCAGCCGCTGTGTTTGCACTCCTCCTGATGGCTGTGTGGTCTTGGGGGCCCTTCCCAGCCCCGGCGCTGCACCCTTCCCTGCCCCTCACACCAGGGGACCGGTGTGCTTTTGCTTTCAGTTTGTCCTTTTGAGTTTGCTTTGGTGTCAGACTCTCCCAGTCTCTGTCTGGGAGCGCCCCTTCTCCAACTCCTTTTTGCATGCGTGGCGCTCATGTGACCGCCGTCCCCGCCCTGCACGAGAGGATCTTACTGTGCCGTGTTTGTCCCGCGGTTGACACTCCTGCCCCTTCCCAGCTCTGTGTCTCTGTTGCATTACCGCGCCCTCATCGCCCCCCTCCTGGGTCACCACCGCTGTCCCTGACTGACAGCTCCCTCGTGGGCCTCGCGTGTAAACCTCTCTCGCGTCTGTACGAGGATGGACTGAATCCATGTGTGTGGAGCGCTTGTCCCAGCGTGGCCTGTGGGAAATACCTGAACAGGTGAACTGCTGGGTCGAGGACTTAGTTTTCATTTCTGCAGAAACCTGGCTCTTCCTCGTGGCCGTCTTTGCCTGCAGTTCTGCGCGTACCGTTCGCCGGTCCGCATGCCCCCTCCCGTTCTGCTTCAACACCTGCAGGGCAGTGGGAGCTGGGGGGCTGGTAGCTCGGGGCTGTGGCCCCCAGGAGGGCGGCTGGGTCGGTTGATGGCAGCAAGGCCCCTGGAGGCTCTGGGGACCGCAGGCGGCGATGCGCAGCGGCGGAGGGCGCTCGAGCAGGGCACAGCAGCAGCTCTTCTCAGGTGTCTGGAAGCTCCCCGGGTGAGTTCTCGGGCCCTCTGGAAACGGCCACCCCCTGTGGGCCGAGTGACAGCAGCCTCTTCTTGCTCTGAGGCCCTGTCTCCACTTGGACCTCCTTCCACCAGCTGTTCCTCCTCTTTTCTGTGTGTCCTCTCTCTCTCAGGGACCCTGGCTTCTGGTCCCCAACACGATGGTGACTCCCCGCCTCCTGCCAGCCCGCTCCCTGAATGCCAGATCCGTGGGTTCTGCCGCTCCTCGCCCTGGGCTGCTCCAGATGTCAGACGGAGCAGGCCCTTCCTTCCCTCAGACCCCTCCACGGCCTTCGCCCCCATCCCATTTGAAGTGGCCGCACCCTGCAGGCGCTCCGGCCAGAGTGCTGGGGTGCTCCCCTCGGCAGCCCTGTCTGGTTCGCAGCCTGTGCCCCGCCCCCACACCGCCTCTCTCGCCCGACTGGCCCCCGGCTGTCGCAGCCTGCAGTCGGGCTGGGGGTGCCAGACGGGGGGCCCGGCGCGCCCGGCTCCTGGGCTTAGTACAGCTTGTACAGCGAGGGTTGTGTCGGCAGCCTGGCTGGAGAGCAGAGCCGCCCCTCATGCGGTCCCTTGGGGAACGAGCCATTCCTCCTGGGCAGATGGTGCGCCCGCTGAGCTGTGGCCCCGGTCACTCTAGGGGCAGGTGTGCCTTTGCAGGGCCTTTGGCAGGGTGGGCCCCTGTGACGCCAGGGAGCTTCGGGGCTCCTGGCCCACCAGATACCGTCCCCAGGGTTGACGCTGTTTGTGCTGTGAGCTGCCGACTTCACCGCCTGGCCCTCAGGCCCTCTGCAGCTCGTGGCCACATGGGCTTCTGTGTGTCTCTTGTCCCTTTTGGCTGTGGTGCCAGTGCAAGTGATGTGGACCGAGAGCCAAGTGATTAGCTGTGGACCAAGGAGGCACTTGTGTTGGGACCGTGGTGGGGGCTCTGGAGCCCTGAGCACCTGCGCTCTCATGGGTGATGCCGGCCCCAGAAGACAGGGCAGGTTCCCAGACGAGGCAGAGCGACCGCAAGGCCTCACGGTAGCTGGCGGTCTGCCCTGGGCTCTTGCTCCTCACAGCATCGTTTCGTTGGGCGTCACGTGGCCTTTGATTTGGTGGGGCACACAGACACGAGGGCTCTGCCTTGTGGCCGCCGTTCTCTTGTTAGTTTTTGTGCCACAGGAGGGCACCACCCCATCACTATGTCAGGGCACCGAAAAGAACAGGAGGCTAAAAAGTATTTTCACGTGTCAAACAAAAGTTAAAAGTTCTCTAAAAATATTTTCTAAGAAAATTTTCTATGTGTTTTACTGGAAAAATAACAGCTGAGTGAATTTTTAAATTCTTGATTATGTTGGTACTGTATTTACATAAATTGCTGATTTGTGTGCATAATTTGACACATTATAATTTATAGGTAAATACAGTGATGGTTGCTCAAGAAATACAGATACAAAGCGTTAATTGGTCTTCAGTTTTTAACCTAACTTTTAACTTAAAAACTTTATTACTTTTTCTTTTAAAGATTTTGTTTATTAGAGAGTGTGTGCATGCAGACGCACACAGTTTGGAGGCGCAGAGGGAGAAGCAGGGAGCCCAATGTGGGGCTCGACCCCAGGACCCCGAGATCATGACCTGAGCCAAAGGCAGGTGCTTCACCGACCGAGCCACCCAGGTGCCCCTAAGAGCTTGAGTGTAGCCCTGCGTTAGCTGAAGAGTGCAGATTGTGTGGGGCAGCGAGGAGTGATGGGGAAGACGCTGCTTGTGGGGACAGTGACAACAGGCCCAGAGGGCCACCTGCCCCGGCTGGTGCACGGCTGACAGTCCGTTTTGGACTCAGTATATCCATGTTGTAAGCATGAGCCAAGTGACAGTTTAAGATGCCCATTATTTATCTATGATCAAGATTAATCATTCTCTCTATTCTCCAGTCTTTGAGCCAGGGTAAAGCATGCATTTTGATGTGGCCGTTCAGACGTCTCCTTCGTCACATGGGAAAAGCATGTTTCAGGGTTAGTCCTGAACTTGTCTACGCCAGTAACACAAGTGCTCATGTCCACCTTCCCCGGCTGGTCTGTGAAGCCGTTGGGTTCGTGTCGGCGCCCGGACTCGTCTGTACCGTCCGACGCGTGGACTGGTTTTGTCAGCACTGCTGACCTCAGGTGTGGGCCTCTGCTCGTGCGGACGGGCTCTCCCACAGTTGGAGCGGCGGGCACACCTGTCTGGTGGCTCCTGGGCCAGCGGGGTGCTGCTTGCATAGCCAAGAGCTGGGTGTTTCGTAAGAAGCGAAGTGCTGTTTCCTCCTTTATTTTTTAGTTAAGTCGACATTTTTTCTGACAGACTTCACGTTAGCGTCCCAAGACGGTTGTAAACAGCACAGAGAGCCCCACCGTATTTCCACCTTGTGTGAGGTCCTCAGGGTGCATCTGTCACAATCAGAGACCTATCTTTGGTGTGTGACTGCTCAGTCCAGGCTTTATTTGGATGCCCCTTGTTTGCCTCACTGTCCTTCTGTCCTCAGGTTCCTGCCCAGACCCCACGAGGCATGGAGCTGCCATAGACCCTTAGTGGCCTGCTCTCTGGGACCAAGGACCTTGGCCATCTGAGGACTGCCAGTCAGGGATTTTGTAGCCTGTCCCTTAAGTGGCAAGAAGCCCCCAGGGCATGGTGTCCTCCTCACGGCTTTTCAGGACCCTGGCATCTGCCAACGTGTCAGTGCTGGTGTTGGCCAGGGGACTCAACTTCTGTCCCTTCCCATGCTCTGTTTGCACTGTTAATTTATATCATAAAAATCCTTGTTTCATGTTTATGGTTTTATAGTTAAAACCTACTTGAAAAAGAACACTAGATGCTTGACCTATTTTTTTTTTTTTTAAAGATTTACTCATAGGAGACTGCACACGCAAACGCAGGGGGAAGGGCAGAGGGAGAGAGAGAATCTCAAGCAGACTCCCCACTGAGCATGGAGCCCGTCATGGGGCTCAATCCCAGGACCCTGAGATCATGACCTGAGCCGAAATCAAGAGTCATACTTTCAACCAACTGAGCGACCCAGGTGCCCTGATCTCTCGCCTTTTGATGCAGTTTTATTCCTCCCCCTCCATTAAAAAGGAGTGTATTCTCCTTTAAGAAACCCAGATGAGTATAGTAGAAAGGAAATGTGGTTCTGCAAGTTCCATTCTGGTGATGGGATGATGGGAAATAGAAATAATGGTCCCCATGCCTGAGCACTCCATGTCACCACTGTCACTGCAGACACGTGCGTGGCCATCCCCACCCCAGTGTGCCCCCCAAGGGCACGGCCCGTTCCCTGCGGGATTCTCAGAGCTGTAGTATGTGGTATGGGGTGAGCGGTTATTTTTCAGAATAAATGAGAATTTGGTCTGTGTGCGCTCTTCTTTTGAATTTGGTTAGCATGAGTCTGTGTCTGCCGGATTGCAATTGCGGGAGCAGGCAGGGCTCGCCATGGCCTCTGCAGGCAGACTCTGGGGGCCCATGGCCGGTTGGCAAGGCAGCATCCGGCCCCGTGTCCGCTGGGAAGAGCTCTGGCTGGGAGTGTGGTTCCCGTTTGCCCGCAGCAACTGGCAATTGACGTTGGTCTGATAGCCACCAGGCCAGCTGCAGCATCTCCGCCGTCCAGGAGGGCGCGCGGCCTTCTTTCCAGGGCAAGCCCTGGGCCCTGCTGGTGAGCTGTGTGGCACTCCTGGGGAAGGGCGCCTGCGAGACCCCTTGGGAGGCAGTGCCCTCCTCACCTGGCAACCCTGGGCCTCCCGGGCGCTGCTGCTTCCCTCCGTCTGTAATGAGTACTCGGGGCCCCTGCGGGCCCACCGGGGCTGCTCGCTCCTGATGCGGGGAAGCTGTGAGATGCTGTCCTCACCAGGCGCCTGAGAGGGCCTGGTGTGGGGTACGGCCAGGAGGAGGGTGCTCTTGCTTTACAGAGAGAAGCAGTTGGAGCGCCAGGCTGACAAGTCCCGACCGAGGTGGGAGTGGCTGGGGAGAGCTCCCGAGCCCAGGGTCTTGAGTGGGTTTCCACCGGTTTGGGCGCCTGGTTTGGATGATCTCCAGGCCTGAGGTGGGGACACAGAGGACAGAAACCTAGACCTTACGAGGGCCGTTTGAAATGAAACAGCACAAGGCGCCTGGGGAGAAATGCTTTCCCAGTGGTGGCTGTGAGCTCAGCAGGTGCGGAACCTTCTGGAATCCTGCGGGATCTGTGTCATCTGGAAGTCCGGAACCCCAGCAATAGAGGCCTTAGGATACTTGGTGCATGAACATCTGAAGTGGTCCCTAGTGGCCGCTGTCGGTAAATGCAGTTTGCCACAGCTCACTGTGACACCTGGGGGTTTTCCTTCTGAGATTTACTGGAAATAACACTCCTTCAAGGCTCTCGGCCAGAATCCCTTGTAACGTCCCCTTAGAGTGGCTGAGGAGGGCCCGGGACCCCTGCAGGCAGCAGCGGGCCCTGCACTGTAGCTCTGCTGCTCCCTCCCCTGGGGATCTGTGGCCCCGGGGCTGCGCCAGCTGTCTCTTTATCTGGACAGTCCTTACACTGTGACCCTCTACACCTTGAACCACCCTGCCTGGGAGAGAGCAGAGTGCAGGCTGTCCGGACGTCGAACACCTGGCGGGGCCTTGCTCTGCTCATCTCTGCAGGCGAAGCCTCGGCTGGGGCCACTGCCACGTGTGGCGGCCGACTCCTGCATTAGCCGCTGCTTCTTCCTGGAAAACTGGCTTCTGGCAACCCATGGGGTCTCTGCGCAGTCCACCACTCGACCTGTCCCCAGCCCCATCTCTGCGAGGCCAGGCAGCCATGTGGACAAGGGGTTCGGCAAGAGGCAGAAGGGGCAGGTGTTTGGGGCTTCGTGGTATCTTCTGGGCTGTTGGGCGTTTTCCTTACAGCCGGAAATCCAAGCTTCCGATGTCGTCTCACTGCTCGGTTTGACCAGGGCCTTGCAGCTCACAGGCCTAGCTTGTCCCAGTGGCTGCAGGGAAAGCCGATCGCGGACACGTAGGCACAGGGCGTGTGACACCTGAACACGGCCCGAGAGACTGTCAGGGCGCCCCTTTGAGCATGAGAACCTGCTGTCAGTGGCCGGAGCGGGGGCCCGGGGTGCGTTTTCGTGTTTGCTGAGAGAGAGGGCTCCTTGCCGGGGGGCAGCCTGGTGGTTCGAGGCACTCGGGCTGGAGACCCTCGATCCCGTGGGCCCCTCGCTTTGTAGATGAAGTGGCCGAGCTCCCGCCCCACTGACGCATGTGCTCTCCCCGAAGGTGTACGTCGGCGAGCTCCCGCAGGATTTCCTCCGCATCACGCCCACGGCCACACAGCAGCAGGTGCAGCTGGACGCACAGGCGGCCCAGCAGCTGCAGTACGGAGGGGCGGTGGGCACCGTGGGCCGCCTCAGCATCACCGTGGTGCAGGTGGGTGTCGGGCCCCCCGGGGTCCGCTGGGGGAAGGGGGCGGCCCCGCGTGCGGGCTGGTGTGTGGGCTGCGGCTGCTTCCACATTTTGTGTGGACAGGTGCTTTTTCTGATTAATTCTTGAAACACGAAGAACGATGTAAGTGAAAGATACCGATTACCCTGGCTTCTACCAGAAGCAGCAAAAATAACTCGTGAGCGATGCATGTGTTTGTGTGCTGGGTGCTGGACACTGCTTCTTCACGCAGACACCTCTCCCAGCCCCCACGGCTGCAGGGAAGGTGGGGGCCTGAAGGGAAGCCCTGGCGGCTGAACGGACCCCAAAGAAATCCAAAGGCACCGTTAGGATCTAAAGTGGTTTTAGTCACCACAGCTTTCTGTAAAACCAAGAGGAAAGGGGAGTCATTGGGAGGCAGACAGAGTCACAGTCGGGCCTCGCAAATCCTGTGGGTTTTAAGGGGACTGTATCCCAGACACCTGGCCACACTCTCGGGGCTGAGGAGGCCACCTCAGATGCTCACATGTTTCCGGAAGTCCGCCCTTCATGCGCCCACACGAGCAGCTGGTCTGCACCCTCCACACTGTCCTCCCAGCTCCATTTTGCCTGCCTGGCCTCTCGGAGTGGCCCGTGGCTTCCCACTTCCTTTGTGATAAGCCTTTCCACCGCAGTCTCCAGGGGCCCCACCGTGCTTCTTGGCCTCCCTCCCCGGGTGTGTCCCTGGTGGTTCCCGCCCATGGAGCGCCCTGCGGTTGCGCCCCTGGCTTGCCTCTCCCCTTCCTGCCTCCACGCCACGGCCATGGGGCCTCTTTCTGGGTTTCCAGTAGGTGTATCGTCTGCTTCTTTGTGCGTGGGGTGCCGGTGATTCACGTGGTCCAAACAGGGTTGGTTTGGTTTGGCCTCGTTGGGGTTTTACCTCGCATCTCTGTGACAGCTGACGGCGTGGAGCCATCATGTTTCTCCTGTGGGTCTTCGCCCATGTTCCACTGGGCTGTGTTCTCGTCACTGAGCTCTGAGAGGCTCCTCTGTTGGGCGTGGCGCTCCGTCACACCCACGCCTGCCGGTGCGCCCCTCTTGGTGGATGCGTGCAGGCCTGGCGTTGCCGGTGCCAGTGGGCAGCAGCGCGCTGCACTCCTCCTGTCCTGGGCTGCGGTGGCACTGTCATACCCAGGTGTCTGTGTGGTTTTCGGTTTCATATTCCGGCGTGTGATCCGCTTGGAAGGGTGTTTGCTGGTGGGCAGCCAGAGCCTTCTCTCTTCATCAGTCCCCGTGCTTTCTTCCCCTGTGAAGGCAGCCTGTCTGGCTGAAGGTTAGGCTCCTTGGGACTCGTGACCCACGGCGGCAGACAGAACAGAAAGGGGAGCCAGGCGGTGGCTGGACCAGGTGCCCTGAACTCGTGAGCCCATTGGTCCAGGCTGGGTCTCGAGCCCCATGTTCTGTGGAGCTCTTGGCTCTGGCCCAGGACAGCCTGCCTGTGACCCCCCCTCTGCAGCCTCTTCTGAGGCGACACTAGAGAAGACCTGCCCCGTGTGGCGCAGGGGCTCCCTCGACCTGAGCAGTGACCTGCGCCTGGTGCCCAGGAGCACCGTTGTGGCCACATCCTATTCCCTGGCAAACGCCAGGATTGATGAGTCGAAGGGGGAGGACAGCTCAGGTGAGCCTGTGTCTTTCCCTCTGACGGCGGCTGCTCATTCGGTAACGTTGGCTGTATTTCAGGCCAAGTTGGCGAAGAATTATGGCATGACCCGCATGGACCCGTACTGCCGACTGCGCCTGGGCTACGCGGTGTACGAGACGCCCACCGCCCACAACGGCGCCAAGAATCCTCGCTGGAATAAAGTCATCCAGTGCACGGTGCCCCCGGGCGTGGACTCCTTCTACCTGGAGATCTTCGACGAGGTGAGAGGGCCGCCCACCCGTCCCGGGCCCAGTGGGTGCAGGCCGCGTAGCCGCACCAGAACGACAGCTGCCCTGCCACTGAGGCTGTCTGGGAGCTGCAGGCGTGCCCAGACACAGAGCATGTCATTGCTTCATGACTGGTGTCCTGTCCTGGTGTCCCCAGCAGCAGTGAAAACTACACAGTCCCATGCAGATTCCCTCATTAGTTACATTCAGAAACAGCATCACCAGGAACAGGGACACCGTGCACTCTCAGGAGACAGTGTGGACTGTACCCCCTTCCCCAGGCCCCAAACATATCCCCAAACTAAAGGCACAACGGAGGCCGACTCTCACAACCAGACTGGATGTAAAGTGGGTCTGACCCCACGCTGGATGAAATGGGGTTCTTGGGGGAGTTGCCAGCCCCCCAAGTGTCCCTGGGAGTGTCAGCTAGGTGCAGTGGGGCTCTTCCTGAGCCTGGTCCTTTGAGCACCTGTGTGGGGCAGCCCAGCCCTCCATGGCGCAGCTAGGGAGCCCCAGGGGCTTGGTTGGCAGGATGAGTGGCCAGAAGGCTGGCGGTTGGGCAGCAGGGCCTGGAGGCGGTCCCCCCGCTCTCTCTCTCTCCTTCTAGGTTCCTCTCTCCTACTTCTCTCCCTTTGCTCAGCACAGGGCCGTAGAAGAGAGGGCCTGCTTAGCAGGGAGTGGGCCTCCTGCCCTGTATCTGTGCTGCCCAGAAGGCCGTGGACTTGGAAGGGATCCCGAGAGGGTGGGCAGAGGCCAGACCACGCCTGTACAGATGCCGATGGAGGCCCTCCTGGCCTCATGGAGACCAGGGAGCAGGGCCAGACTATAGGGTGGGAGTTGGGGGAGGACTCTTGGAGGAGGTGGGGAGGGTTCCTCAGGCTGGGAGTGGTGGGCGGGGCCTCAGGGCAGAAGGTGGGGCCTTGAGTGGCCGTGGCACCTGTGCCCCCCTGTGTCTCTCTCAGCGGGCCTTCTCTATGGATGACCGCATCGCCTGGACACACGTCACCATTCCCGAGTCCCTGAGGCAGGGCAAGGTGGAGGACGAGTGGTACAGCCTGAGTGGCCGGCAGGGCGACGACAAGGAGGGCATGATCAACCTGGTCATGTCCTACACGGTGAGGACGGGGGAGGGCGGGCTGAGCGGCAGCCGCATGGTAGGGAGGGGTCTCAGGACCACACAGAGTTTAAGGGAGCAGCTGCTAGCCCTCTGGCCCTCCGGTCCCCTGGCTCATGCCACGTCCATGGTCCGCAGCCTGCTGCTGTTGGGGTCAGTGGGAGTCTGGGACCTTTGTGTCAGCAAGGTGGTGGCAGTGTCCCTGCTGTTTTAACTGCCTGGAGGAAGTTCCCTGCAGGTGTCCCAGCCCGACAGAGCTTCGTTCCCCCTCTTTAGCCCTGGACTGTTTGAAAGCAAGTGCCAGCAGCATCAGCGTGATTTTACTCATAAACGTTTCATTATGCAACCGATGGTTTCACGTGGACGCATAACCCCGACTGTGTTAACTGAGTGGGTAGCGTTCTAGAGGCAGTTGGGAAGCATTACAGGTGTGGGTCCTGAAAGGACTCATCTGCTTCCCGGGACCACGTTCCCTTCTGATCCCGTGTCAGTCGGCCTTGGCTCTGTGACAGGGCCTTCCACCAGGGCAGCGTTGGGGTGCCCGTTACCGTGTGTGCTGTGTTCTCCTGTGACCCCGTGATCGTTTTCTGTGTGTTCCAGTCGCTGCCAGCCGCTGTGATGGTGCCACCTCAGCCCGTGGTCCTGATGCCCACCGTGTACCAGCAGGGCGTCGGCTACGTGCCCATCACAGGTGTGTGCCGCTCTCCCTCCCCGGCGCGGTCCTCAGCGGCTCGCAGAGCAGCGTGGAGGCTAAGTCTGGTCTGCGTGTGACTCACAGGGACCTTGCCAAACACGAGGGTCCGGCCTTAGGCTTGAATTCTTTATATGTCTGTAGGATATAGAATTTTTTCTACCAGACTGTTGGCAAGTTGAACTTTTACGGAGGTGCAGAAACATAATCTCTGAATGAGTTAGCATGTGAGTTATCCTCGGGAAAGGTCCTGCCCTGTGGGGTGAAGCGAGCTGTGTGCCCTGACGTCCCTGTTCTGTTGTGTTTATTCGTCTTTGTCAAGTAGCCGTTTGTGGCAGCACTTGGGTTGGTTTCGTGCCTTTGAATTTTCAGACATTAACGTCAGCCATCGGTTTACTTCTGCCCTGGCTGCGACGGTAACTGGCCTCAACCGGTCCCTGCCGCAAACAGCCATGACACCGCGCAGAGTGGACGAGGCGGGAGCTGTGTTCGGGCATCAGTAGACAGGCCCTGCAGGACTGTGATCCCCGAGAGGAGGGAGGCGGAGGAGCCCCGGGCCTTGTGGTCTCTGCCTGGGGGGCGGGAGCCATTTGCTGCCTCGGGGCTGGGGTGACGTGGGGTGCCATGGGGTTTGCACCCAGCCAGCGAAGAGAGGCGGCCTCATGGTGCAGTTGCGGCTGGTGCCGGGCCAGGGTGTCGCCTTGGGCTGACCTTCACCCCGGAGCCTAGACACAGCCCCACAAGGAAGGGGGTGGGGCTGGGAGGCTGCACCCGCCTCCAGGGTGCCCACACGTGTTCAGGACTTGAGGGGAGAGCCGTGGACTCCAGTTCCCACAGGGTGCTGTCCAGCAGACAAGGGGGAAAGGGTGAGCCCTTGTCGGGACAGTGAGTAGGAGGTGGCCCCGGTGACCCAGGAGCCCCAGAGCAGCCAGGATGCGCCCACAGAATTACAGAATGTCTTCCTAAGTGGGAAGAGGGAACCTTAGGAGAGACCTGGAAACTTGGGAAAACCGAGGGGACGTTCTTCGCCTGGGAAGCACAGCGAGTGGGGAGGACACTCCCTCCTGCTGGAGCCGGCCAGCAGCTGGGCACCTCCCTGGCCTCAGGGGGGCTCTCCTGGGTTCTCCGTGGGGCCCCTGCCTGCCCCTTTCCTGCAGCCGTTGCATGGTCTGTGTGAGACCCTGGTCTGACCACCCACCTTGGAGGTTTGAGGAGGGACAGGCACCTTATGGGGTTCACTGAAGGGGTGAGTGCCCTGGGGCGGCTTAAAGCGGCAGGAAGGTCTGCTGTCCCTTCTGGAGGCTGAAGTCCAGAATCGGTGTGTGTGGGGCCACACTCCCTAGAGGCTGAGGCAGAGCTGCCCCTTCTGCTGCATGGCCCAGCCTCGGCCCCCACAGCCCCCAGGGCCAGGCCCCTCCTGGGGGTCTGTGCCTGTGGCCCAGGCACCCCTTTCATCAGGACCGTGCTCCGGACGGCCTGGCTCTCCCCCGGTTTCCAGAAGGGGTCTCACTCACACATCTTTCGGGGGCCCACCGCAGCCACGGCATCCCGGCACCAGAATGTGTTGGGGTAACAGAAGGTCCACTCTCCCAGGAGACATGTTTTTCTCGTTCCTTAGCTCTTTGGTAAGGAACATCCTAAGATGTGTATTCTGGGAAAGGCCAGACTTCTGCATAAATGGAGATTTTGAACTTCTTTTTTGATGGACATTTGTAAGCTTTGGGACAGTCACCTACTCGCAGGAAGTGACCAAGGAGAGGAAGGAGCTTCTGCTTGGACCTCGAGGCCGAGCCGCCTGCCGGCTCCTAGGAACAGGGACTTGCGCCTGCCGCCTGTGTCTGCACGGAGCTTGTGTTTCAGTCTTCTCCGCTGTGAATAACTTAGGTTCCTAATCTTGTCGAGGGGTGTGCGGACGTGTGTGTACACGTGTGCATTCCATGATGTGTGCGTGCGTGTGCACGTGTGCGACCTGCAGCATTGGTGTGTGCACATGTATGATNTAGCCCTCTGGCCCTCAGGTCCCCTGGCTCATGCCACGTCCATGGTCCGCAGCCTGCTGCTGTTGGGGTCAGTGGGAGTCTGGGACCTTTGTGTCAGCAAGGTGGTGGCAGTGTCCCTGCTGTTTTAACTGCCTGGAGGAAGTTCCCTGCAGGTGTCCCAGCCCGACAGAGCTTCGTTCCCCCTCTTTAGCCCTGGACTGTTTGAAAGCAAGTGCCAGCAGCATCAGCGTGATTTTACTCATAAACGTTTCATTATGCAACCGATGGTTTCACGTGGACGCATAACCCCGACTGTGTTAACTGAGTGGGTAGCGTTCTAGAGGCAGTTGGGAAGCATTACAGGTGCGGGTCCTGGAAGGACTCATCTGCGTCCCGGGACCACGTTCCCTTCTGATCCCGTGTCAGTCGGCCTTGGCTCTGTGACAGGGCCTTCCACCAGGGCAGCGTTGGGGTGCCCGTTACCGTGTGTGCTGTGTTCTCCTGTGACCCCGTGATCGTTTTCTGTGTGTTCCAGTCGCTGCCAGCCGCTGTGATGGTGCCACCTCAGCCCGTGGTCCTGATGCCCACCGTGTACCAGCAGGGCGTCGGCTACGTGCCCATCACAGGTGTGTGCCGCTCTCCCTCCCCGGCGCGGTCCTCAGCGGCTCGCAGAGCAGCGTGGAGGCTAAGTCTGGTCTGCGTGTGACTCACAGGGACCTTGCCAAACACGAGGGTCCGGCCTTAGGCTTGAATTCTTTATATGTCTGTAGGATATAGAATTTTTTCTACCAGACTGTTGGCAAGTTGAACTTTTACGGAGGTGCAGAAACATAATCTCTGAATGAGTTAGCATGTGAGTTATCCTCGGGAAAGGTCCTGCCCTGTGGGGTGAAGCGAGCTGTGTGCCCTGACGTCCCTGTTCTGTTGTGTTTATTCGTCTTTGTCAAGTAGCCGTTTGTGGCAGCACTTGGGTTGGTTTCGTGCCTTTGAATTTTCAGACATTAACGTCAGCCATCGGTTTACTTCTGCCCTGGCTGCGACGGTAACTGGCCTCAACCGGTCCCTGCCGCAAACAGCCATGACACCGCGCAGAGTGGACGAGGCGGGAGCTGTGTTCGGGCATCAGTAGACAGGCCCTGCAGGACTGTGATCCCCGAGAGGAGGGAGGCGGAGGAGCCCCGGGCCTTGTGGTCTCTGCCTGGGGGGCGGGAGCCATTTGCTGCCTCGGGGCTGGGGTGACGTGGGGTGCCATGGGGTTTGCACCCAGCCAGCGAAGAGAGGCGGCCTCATGGTGCAGTTGCGGCTGGTGCCGGGCCAGGGTGTCGCCTTGGGCTGACCTTCACCCCGGAGCCTAGACACAGCCCCACAAGGAAGGGGGTGGGGCTGGGAGGCTGCACCCGCCTCCAGGGTGCCCACACGTGTTCAGGACTTGAGGGGAGAGCCGTGGACTCCAGTTCCCACAGGGTGCTGTCCAGCAGACAAGGGGGAAGGTGAGCCCTTGTCGGGACAGTGAGTAGGAGGTGGCCCCGGTGACCCAGGAGCCCCAGAGCAGCCAGGATGCGCCCACAGAATTACAGAATGTCTTCCTAAGTGGGAAGAGGGAACCTTAGGAGAGACCTGGAAACTTGGGAAAACCGAGGGGACGTTCTTCGCCTGGGAAGCACAGCGAGTGGGGAGGACACTCCCTCCTGCTGGAGCCGGCCAGCAGCTGGGCACCTCCCTGGCCTCAGGGGGGCTCTCCTGGGTTCTCCGTGGGGCCCCTGCCTGCCCCTTTCCTGCAGCCGTTGCATGGTCTGTGTGAGACCCTGGTCTGACCACCCACCTTGGAGGTTTGAGGAGGGACAGGCACCTTATGGGGTTCACTGAAGGGGTGAGTGCCCTGGGGCGGCTTAAAGCGGCAGGAAGGTCTGCTGTCCCTTCTGGAGGCTGAAGTCCAGAATCGGTGTGTGTGGGGCCACACTCCCTAGAGGCTGAGGCAGAGCTGCCCCTTCTGCTGCATGGCCCAGCCTCGGCCCCCACAGCCCCCAGGGCCAGGCCCCTCCTGGGGGTCTGTGCCTGTGGCCCAGGCACCCCTTTCATCAGGACCGTGCTCCGGACGGCCTGGCTCTCCCCCGGTTTCCAGAAGGGGTCTCACTCACACATCTTTCGGGGGCCCACCGCAGCCACGGCATCCCGGCACCAGAATGTGTTGGGGTAACAGAAGGTCCACTCTCCCAGGAGACATGTTTTTCTCGTTCCTTAGCTCTTTGGTAAGGAACATCCTAAGATGTGTATTCTGGGAAAGGCCAGACTTCTGCATAAATGGAGATTTTGAACTTCTTTTTTGATGGACATTTGTAAGCTTTGGGACAGTCACCTACTCGCAGGAAGTGACCAAGNATGCCTTTAAAGTTTGTCCTAAGATGTGTATTCTGGGAAAGGCCAGACTTCTGCATAAATGGAGATTTTGAACTTCTTTTTTGATGGACATTTGTAAGCTTTGGGACAGTCACCTACTCGCAGGAAGTGACCAAGGAGAGGAAGGAGCTTCTGCTTGGACCTCGAGGCCGAGCCGCCTGCCGGCTCCTAGGAACAGGGACTTGCGCCTGCCGCCTGTGTCTGCACGGAGCTTGTGTTTCAGTCTTCTCCGCTGTGAATAACTTAGGTTCCTAATCTTGTCGAGGGGTGTGCGGACGTGTGTGTACACGTGTGCATTCCATGATGTGTGCGTGCGTGTGCACGTGTGCGACCTGCAGCATTGGTGTGTGCACATGTATGATGTGCAGTACTGGCGTGTGCGTGTGTGTGCACGTGTGTGACCTGCAGCATTGGTGTGTGCACATGTATGATGTGCAGTACTGGCGTGTGCGTGCGTGTGCACGTGTGCGACCTGCAGCATTGGTGTGTGTACACGTATGATGTGCAGTACTGGCGTGTGCGTGTGTGTGTGCACGTGTGTGACCTGCAGCATTGGTGTGTGCACATGTATGATGTGCAGTACTGGCGTGTGCGTGCGTGTGCACGTGTGCGACCTGCAGCATTGGTGTGTGCACATGTATGATGTGCAGTACTGGTGTGTGCGTGCATGTACATGTATGTGCACGCATGTGATCTGCAGTGTGTGCTGTGCCTGTGGGCATGCACGTGTGATCTGCAGTATTGGGGTATGTGTGCGTGCATGTGTGTGTGTGTGTCATGCGTATACACATGTGTGATGAGGGGTGTGTGTCTGCGGGACCCTGCTTCCGTGGAGGGGGCCTGCCAGCAGGTGCTGCCCTCCAACAGGTGGGCGTCCCACAGGGGACTTAACCCTGGGGTGTGCGGAGGGATCTGTCTGTGCTGAGTGGTGCATGGGTGGCATGGAGGCCGTGCCCACCGGATGGTGGAAGGCGCCGCCCGGTGTGGGAGAGCCTTCGTGCTGCTGTTCTGCCCCGTGATTCCACCCACCCTGCAGACAGTCAGCTGGAGAGTCGGGCTCTTGGCGTCTCACCACCTTGGCCTGTGATAGGAAACGCTCCAGGTGCGCGCCTCACTCTGGGGTTTCACGTGCTTGTTGGCATTGGAGGGACTCATCTGGGACACGGCCTGCCCCGCAGTCGCCAGCTCACATGAGATGGTTAGGGCCTCCTGACCCGTGTGCTGTTCCTTCTCTGACGGAGAATCGTTTTATGGCCTTCGGTCAGTAAACGTTGGCCTCTGTGGTGTCATCCGGGAGTATGACGGGACTGCAGCGCGAGCAGCTCGTGGGGGCTCTGAGCTGGCAGCGTGGAGTGTGCACCTGCTGGGGAGGGGGGCTGCAGGCAGTGGACTTGTGCGTGGGGCTGCGGGCAGGGGGTGCACATCTTTGCTCGTAGGGCCAGTGCTCAGCGTAGGCGCTGGTGCTGCCACGTGTTCCCCAAACTGTGTCCTGTGCTTGCAGGTGTGCCGGCGGTGTGCAGCCCCGGTGTGGTGCCCGTGGCCCTGCCCCCAGCAGCCGTGAGTGCCCCGCCCCGCTGCAGCGAGGAGGACCTGAGAGCCATCCAGGACATGTTCCCCAACATGGACCGGGAGGTGATCCGCTCTGTGCTAGAAGCCCAGCGAGGGGACAGGGATGCAGCCATCAACTCCCTGCTCCAGATGGGCGAGGAGTCCTAGAGTCCCGGCCACCCCGTGGCCTCGGCCCGTCCTGACCTGCCAGCCCAGCCCCTCCCCTCATTCCCGTGAAGGAGCCCCATGTAGCCTTTTCTCAGACGTCTGTAGTCCAGTCCTCACCCTCATGTGGGATGCATGTGGGTTGTTGGTCCCTGGCCGCTGAGTGCCACCATCACTCAGGCGTGGGTGTGGGTGGCTCTCCTCCTGGCTTCGCTGGGAGCAGAGCGGG
>NC_048233.1:90368977-90385153 GCF_002007445.2 Ailuropoda melanoleuca
GCTGAGTGCCACCATCACTCAGGCGTGGGTGTGGGTGGCTCTCCTCCTGGCTTCGCTGGGAGCAGAGCGGGCACGTGGGCCGTGTCCCGTGTACGCACACTCGCCCTCCCGCCGCTTGGGGACGTGTCTTCAAGTGCCGTGTGCTTGTCCTCCGCACGCTGTTCCAAGAACGCTCTCTATGAGCACCTGCCTTTGCCAGCGCTTTAGAAAGTGTCGCCGTCCTCCTGGTTTGATTAATGGCATGCAGTTATTTTACTTAACCGGGATAGACCTATTATTTCAGGCATATAGAACATTAACAGCTCATGTGGGGTTATTTTTACAACTATCAACCTTAAAATTCACGTCCTCGTATGTGGTTCTGGGCTGCTCACCAGTGTCCCGGGCAGGCGGACTTCCGTGTTGCCGTCCAGCAGCAGGGTCCGCACAGATGCAGCACACACCGGATCTGGCGTGCGCTGAGCCCGGCAGCCCGCCTGTCCCCACCCGCGGGCTCTGGTCAGGGCCGTCCTGAGCCCCGGGGACCCCGTGATGCCTTTGCCTGCAGTGTCTCATGCCAGTTTCGTGGGGTGTGACTCCGAGGGGTTGCCGCTCCTCTCTCTGACCAACTTGGAGCAGAACCTTAGAACTGGGGGTAAGAAGTGGTAGGTCCGGTACTTTGTATTTGTTTATTAAAGGGTATTTAGGACGTTGACTTACTGCTGACGTTGATTTAAGTAAACGCTGTAGCAGCCCCGTGAACTCACTCTGGGTGAGAGCAGCAGCAATCCGGTGAACGTCCAAGTCTTCCCGGGACGCAGGAGGTGTGCTGCACTGTGGGCTGCATGGCGGCCGTGGCCACTGGACTGGAACAAGTGGGGGGAACCTCGTGAAAATCAGCCACTTGAGAGGTCTCTCGGGTGCTGCTTGCAGCCCGCACGCGATACACTTGCCTTTGCAGAGGGGGTCTGTCCGCTGTGGGGGTGATGGGCCCCGACGACGTGGCCCCGCGAGGGGTCAGCTTGAGGGTGGAGTCCCATTCTGCCTTCCCCCTGCACGGTGGGGGGGTTCCTGTCGGCTGGAGGGTGGTGCTGCTGCCGGCAGGCACGGGTCGGTCAGAGAGCCGCACACAAGAGGCTGAAGGAGTGCGTGCCGGTGGCGCGGTGACCGCACCGGCCAGGCTTGGGAGGACTCACTGCCGGTCGGTGGTTGCCGACCTCTTGCTTGGACGTAGGAGCCCTGCTTTCTCGTGGAGCGTGAGTTCCTGGTTCAGACAGTTTGGGGCCATGCAGCACATTTCTTCCCAAACTGGTGAAAGTGTCGGGCAAGCAGCTCTCTCCTGTGGGGGCGACCTGCTCGGACACGCAGCACAGGACCCCACGTCCCAGAGGCCCCAGTGCCGCTTCCCGCCTCCCCATTGCTGGGACGTCTGGGTGCATGGGGGACATGCTCCTTGGGACAGGCACAGAACCCTGCAAGCAGCCGCAGTGAGCTCACTCACGGGGCCTCGGTTGGCAGGAGAGGGACTCTAACCCTGTCACTTGTGCTCCCCTTCCTCGTGAACACTGTGACATCAGAGAGCGCACACTCTGCAAGGCCTTCCCTGGTTGTGTAGGCTCTTCTTCACGCCCTGCCGTCCTGCTTACGGGCTTGTGGCCTGTGGCAGCCTGCTGCTCCGGTTGGGGCGGGGGGCACACATTGCAGTTCCTCTGAAGCAGGCCTGGGACAGGCCGATGACACGGCTGCAGTGTGGCCACTATGGACTCTGGACTCCGCGAGCCGGGGCGGCTGCTGGTGTCTGGGGCCCCGTGCACAGCCAGGTGGCAGACCCCGGGGCCTCCGTGAGCTGGTCGTTGGCCTTTCCTCCAGATGGAGCCCCCCCACGCTGTCAGCGAGGACGGAACGTTGGTGTGTGCCGGGGATTCCTCCCGCCTCCCCTTCAGCGTCCCGGAGGCACCCCTCCCCTCACCGACCGGCTCTGGCGGCAGCTCTGCGCGCTGGCGGGAATGATTCTCAGAGCTCTGTGTTTCTGATGCTTCTGTCGGGGTCCAGTGATTTATCTTTGATTGTAAAGTATATTTTTGCTTTTCAGCCTTCTAATTTAATACATGATATCTATTAAAAGTAGAGAATTAAACTTCTCCAATGAAACTTTACCATTTTTGTTCCCGAGTGGTTTTTAATTTAGCTCAGGGTACATTTACTCGCCAGCAAACTAGGTGCATGGTCGTCCGAGTGAAGGTGAAATCTAATGGCTGGGTTTGGAACATTAACCTGAAATACTTATACCAAGCGTGAAGTTTTGTTTTTCGATTAAAATGACACGGAGAGAGGCGCCTGGGTGGCTCAGTTAGTTAATCCTCTGCCTTCGGCTGAGGCTGGGACCATCCTGGGGTTCCGGATCCAGTCCTGCGTCGGGCTCCCTGCTGGGCGGGGATCCTGCTTCTCCCTCTCTCTCCTCCTCCCTCTGTGTGCTCGCTCGCTCTCTCAGGTAAGTAAAATAATTTAAGAAGCGACAGAAGGCTCAGGGCCGCTGGCGTGATTCCGTTGTCAGCGCGTTCGCAGCGCTTCTCAGGCCGTTGCTGCCTGGGAGCGGGGCCGGAGCGCGGGGCCAGGGGCCGGAGGGGGTGCAGCACCCTGCATGACGCACCGGGCTCCCTCTGTACACGCGTGCCCAAGGGCTGCGGGAACGAGTGTCGTGGCTCGGAGCCAGCAGGGGAGGGGAGTCAGCCCACGGGGGAGGCGGCGGCATGCCCCCACCATGGGGTTCTGCAGAGTGTCTCCTCCACGCGGCTTGCTGCCTCTTGCTGTGAATGTCTGTTTTTTAAATAAGCTTTTATTTATTTTTGCGAGAGAGAGGACAAGCAGGGGGAGAGGTGGAGGGAGAAGCAGGCTCCCCACTGATCAGGGACCCTGACGCGGGGCTTGATCCCAGGACCCTGGAGATCATGACTGGAGCCAAAGGCAGACACTGCACTGACTGAGCCTCCAGGCACCCTCACCATGAATGTGTTTTACCCAAAGCAGCAGCAGAAGGAGTGTGTGCTCGTGCCCGATGTGAGGAAGCAAGGAGCGCTCCTCTTCTGAAACTGCAGACGAAATACCCAGACTGCCGGGGAGCCTGAGCTCCGTGGGCAGACTGAGCTCCAAGGAGCACCCCAGGCAGGTGAGGGGGCTGCACGGAGCGTCAGCACGGTGGGGTGGCAGTCGTCTGTCTGCTTAGCACGTTCCCAAATGTGCGCGGCAGGCACCCAGTCGTGTTTGGAGGTGCTAAGGTCCGGGGTGTGCGGGCATGAGCTGACCTGGGTCCGTTCCAACAGCCTGACGACTGTTCTAAAGGCTTCTGACGAGGGGCTGGCATCCAGCTTGCCGCAAGGGTGGGCTTGAAGGAAAGCGCCTGTCGCAGAGGACGTGACAGGAGATGGCGGGAAGCCCGCAGTGGCCCAGGAAGCCCCCCGGGGAGAAAGCCGTCCTGGGTTGGTGGAAGCCAAGGCACGTTCTTCCTGGAGGGACAGGTTGTTGGCTCGGCCTCTGAGGACTCGAGTGCACGCGGCCTCGGGCGTGCTTGGGGCAGGCGTCCATGCAAGCAGGGAGCAGCCACGAGCAAGGCTCAGCAGAAGCATCCACAGAACCAGACCTCAGGGACCACGGTGTCGGACTCCACTGACCTCTTCGATCTTCACTTTCGAAAATAATCCCCAAACACCTTCTGAACTCTTCGTTTCTGAAGAGCAATTTTTGTGGAAGAAAAGCCTCAGCCAGCTTTTATGTGAGGCTTGAAGCTCTCAGGTCAGGAGACATACAAGGACCACCTTGAGGGCTGTGCTGCTCCCACTGGGCAAAGCCCCCAGGAGAGAATGCTGGCCCTGCCCTGCCATTGCTGGGAGGACGTGCACCGGCGGTTGGCAGACGTGGAACAGACTGTGAGACGAGGAAGTGCGTGCAGCAGAGCTGGGTGTGTGCGTCTGTGGTGCCCCGAGCACAGCTGGGTCCTCAGAACATCAGCTCCTGGCTGGCGGCGTGTTTG
This sequence comes from Ailuropoda melanoleuca, assembly GCF_002007445.2. Classification (NCBI taxonomy): domain Eukaryota; kingdom Metazoa; phylum Chordata; class Mammalia; order Carnivora; family Ursidae; genus Ailuropoda; species Ailuropoda melanoleuca. The sequence goes on from NC_048233.1 coordinate 90,372,984, forward strand.
TGAAAACAGTAACCCTGACGGAATGCAAGATATCCTGTTTACTCACTTGTAATGTTGTCGCTAAGAAAATACCCTCAATGGCTAGTCACTGTAAGGGATCCCCAAAATTAAAGCAACGAACCTCACTTAGGAAGGTGTAAAAGTGAAAACTAACGGGTGTTACGAAGCAGGACTCACTTGCTCAGCATGCCTGTTTGTCTTCCCCTTGACGTGGGACACTGGTTTGCAGTTATCCTGTAGACATTCACGTTAACTGGGGAGTGAACGCCAGGACGAGGAATGAGCAGAGTGTGTGGCATTCACGCCCAGCCTGGCGGGATGTGTGTAGCATGGACTGAGGGGTGTTGAGGAGGAAGGTCAGGCTTGGGCCCTGGGCTGGGGGGGGGGGGTCTGCCCTTGGAGGATGGACCACCCCTTGGAAGCTGGGCGGCACCCTGAGATTGTGGGGTGGGAGCTCTGCCCTCAAAGCTGACCCACCATGAAGCTCCATGACCCGTGCTTCCGTAGTCCCCCACCTCAGGCCCCGCACAGGCTGGACCGTCGTGGAACCTCCTGCGTGGCTTCCATCCACGGAAGAAGCAGCTTGCAGGGGAGAATGAGGACGTGACCCCCCAGGTTACTCAGACTCTGAGGAAGGTCACTGTGACAAGGGGGTCACTCAGTTCTCATGGGTGCACCCCTTGTAGAATGAGGCTTGGGACGAGTTGTCGGGTGACGCACACACCAGCAGAGTTCTAGAAATGGCTGCGACCAGCTACTGCCCCTCCCCCAGTGCCCTTTGTGAGTCCCATGGAAAGCCCTCGGGGTTTCTCTTGGCCTTGGGCCCTGGCCTCCAGTGAGCCTGGCAGTAGAGCTAGGTGCACTCAGCAGTCAGATGCGGGCCTCAGCCACACCGCAGAACGCTACCAGGGATCCAGGCGGGACCGCGATGCCAGGCAAAGTGGTGGTGATGGCAGGGGATGTCTGATGAGTCAGGGGCTCCCCAGGCCCAGGACGGAGGCACGTAGTCCCTGAATTCAGGGCTGGACTGGGGGACTGGCAGTGGGACTCAGAGCAAGATGAGAGCACGGAGTGTCCAGGGGCTGAGGCAGCACCCATGGGTCCCAGGGTCCCAGTGGGCACAGTGGGCAGGACCCAGCAGCAGCTGCTCCATCTCTCAGCCCTCAGAGATTCTGATTATGGAGACATTCTTCTCCTTGACCTCAGGGAGAACTGGGGCAAGGTGGAGTGCAGCTTGCCCAGGCAGAGAGCAAGGCCACGTGGAGCACATCCAGACGCTTGGCTCTGGAGTGGCCACGAGGAGAAAGTGTCCTCCTTCTGCCTGGCAGAGCAGTCATTCCTTTCCACAGGGGCACAGTGCTGGTGCTGGCTCCCAGGAGAGCCCATCAGGGAGTCAGCTGTGAGCCAGGGATGGCCTGTCTGGCACGGTCATCCTCCCTGAGCAGACCCAGACCTCCAGGGGCGTGCCCCTCGGTGGCTCATGGACTGGCTCTTAGATGAGGCCACAGCATGGTGGCCCCTTCGGGAAGAGGACAGACTGGCCCTTCTTGAGATGGAACAGCTCCTTGCAGGAATACAGCAAGTTAGGCCTAGTGGGAATACCCCCATTGAAAACAGCCCCTAAATGCTAATAACATATGTTTAAAAATTCTTTCTGAAATGTTTGAAAATATGAGAAAGAAAAGGGGGAACTCTGAGAGATGCTTCCAGCAAGTCTGAGCATTTCAGGCAGCACCGTGGGGTGGAGAGTGGGGGCCACAACAAGTGGAGGGGTGGACAATATTTGTGGATTGAAGCAGGATGTGCAGATGTTGGTTTCTCTCATGGTAATTTGCCTCGACATGATCTCTTTCCCCACAAGTCCTGCTTTTTGTTGTTTGTGAGATTTGGGAAGTTGATTCTAAGTCCAAAAGGCTAAGAAGAGTCAAGGCCTTCTCGTAAAAGAAACACAAAGTGGGAAGCCTTGCTCAGGTATAAACCAAGACTGTGAGGACTATTGTCTGCATTAAATGACAGACAGAGAGTCCAGTGGAACCGAACAGAGACCAGAGTGCTGGGTGACAGTGGTGCAGTGGGAGACAGTTAGCCAGGCACGAAATAAGGCCCCTGCTTTATGCCACTTCCAAACGTCAGTTCCGGGTGGGCTCAAAATGTAAAGGCAGGAAGATTCTGGGAAGGTGGCCGAGTAGGAAGGACCTGTGAGGAGAGACCTGTCTCCCCACCTGGACAACAGCTGCATAGGCAGGATCTGTCTGGTGAAACTGTTTTGAACCCTGGGGTCTGTTGAAGGCTTGCAACTTTCAGGGGGAATGGTTGGAGAGTACGTCGCAATCTGTTTTGGCCAACGTTAGCTCTTACCACAGCAGCAGCTCCCCACCTGACCCCCAGCCCCAGGCAGGCAGCCATGCTCGTGTTCCTGGAGCAGCCTGCACACAACTTGTGGGAACAAAAAGGACCCTGCCCTCCAAATTCCGGGCATCTGTGCTTTGATCACAGAGGTGCAAACAGCTAGGTAACCATGTTGCACCCCTGTTGTCACACACCCCTCCCCCTTAAGCTGAAGTGACTTCCAGAGGATTTAAAGGGTTAGTGCTCCTCTCTCCCTTCATTTTTCTCTTTTTCCCTTTTTGGGGCCAGACATCAAAGACTAGAATGTTCAAAAACTACTAAGGGGAAAACTAGAACATGATCTTGGATGCCCAGGAAAAGGCTCAGAAAAGACCTGAGCAGACATTATATTTATAGGTCAGGCTGATCCTTGCAAAGTGTACAGCAGTAATAAAAATAAAATAAAATAAAAACAAACAAACAGCCAACCCAGGGGAAGGGAGAGAATCGGAATTCCAGAGTTACCACATTATTCAATTCAAATGTCAAGTGTTCAATAAGAAAATCACAAGGCACGGGCGTCTGGGTGGTTCAGCCAGTTAGTCCTCTGCCTTCAGCTCAGGTCATGGTCTCAGGGTCCTGGGATCCAGCCCCACGCGGGGCTCCCTGCTCAGCGGGGAGTCTGCTTCTCCCTATCACTCCCTCTGTGCTCACTCCCTCTCTCCATCTTTCTCAAATAAATGAATTTTTAAAAAATCACAAGGCATACAAAGAAACCAGAAAGTATGGTTTATAAAAAGGAAAAAAAAAAAAGATCAATGAAAAAGACCTGATCGCAGATACACTAGACAAAGACAATAAAACAAGTCAAAGAAGTTGTGGAGAAAGTCAAGAAGACCATGTATGAACAAAATGAAAATACCGACAAACAGATGGGAAACCTAAAAAGAAACCAAAAAGAAACTCCAGTACAATAACTGAAATGAAAAATTCACTAGAGGGGTTCCAAGACAGAATTGTGCAGACCAAAGAAAAAATTAGTGAACTTGAAGATAGGACAGGGGAAATTATCAAGTCCAAGGAAGACAAAAAAGATGGAAGGAAACTGAACAGAGCCTAAGAGACCTGTGGGACACCAGCAGGCAGACCAATACATGCATTGTGGGAGTCCCAGAAAGAGAAGAGAGAGAAAGGGGCAAAGAGAATACTTGAAGAAATAATGCCTGGAAACTTCCCAAATTTGAGGAAAGACATGAATATAAACACCCAGGAAGCTCAGCAAACAGCAAGGAAGATGAACTTAAAGAAACGTTGTAATCAAACTTCCAGACCCAAAGACAAAGAATTTGAAAGAAGCAAGAGAGAAGGGAATCCTCATATACAAGGGATCCTCAATCAATTATGAACAGATTTTTCATGAAAAAAACTTTGGAGGCCAGAAGACAGAGGGTCGATACATTCCAATGCTGAAAGGAAAAACCTGTCAACCAAGAATCCTATATCCAGGGATACTCTCCTTCAAGAGTGAGGGATAAATTAAGACATTCCCAGATAAACAAAAGAGGGAGTTCATGACCACTAAACCTGCCCTACAAAAAAATACTCCAGTGAGTTCTGTAAACTGAAATAACAGGATGTTAGTACCTTTAAACTATGGAGAAATAAAGACCTCAATAAAGGCAAATACATGGCCAATTATAAAAGACAGTTTTGTGACAAATTTGTAACCACTTTTGTTCCTATGTGATTTAAGAGGCTAATGCATTTAAAGAAAAAGACATTAGTGTAAAATCTAGTATTACTCTAACGGTAGTTTGTAACTCCAAATCTTGCTTTCTACAAAATTGAAGAAACTAATGCATTTTAAGAGTTATTTATGTCTGGGGGCACATGATGTATAAAGGTGGAATTTTGTGACATCGACAACCGAAGGAGGTGGGGGAGAAGCTGCAGAGGAACTGAGGCTTTGCGTGTCGTTGAAGCGAAGCTGGTACAAGTGCAGATTAGAGTGTTATAACTTCAGGATGTTAAATGTCATCCCCGTGGTCACCACAAAGAAGATAGCATAGAATATACACAAAAGGAACTGAGAAACAGGTTTACATATTTCACCACAAAGAATCAACGAAACACAGAAAAGAGACAGTAGTGCAGGAAACGAGGGACAAAACCCAAACCAAACAAAACCGTAGGGCATACAGAAAACAAACATCACAGGGACGGAAGTTGACCTTATCAGCAAATACTTTACATGTAAACGGATGAAGCTCTTCAAAAGACAAGAGATTGGCAGAATGGATAGAAGCACACGGCCCAGCTATGTGCTGTCTATGAGAAACTCACTTTATTTTATTTTTTTGAGAAACTTGCTTTAGATCCAAAGACACAAGCAGGTGGAAAGTGAAAGGATGGAAGACACCTTCCATGCAAACAGCAACCAAAGGAGAACAGGAGTGGCTTTACTAAGATCAGACACAAACAGACTTTAAATTTTAAAAATTTACAAGACAAAGAAGGACATTTATATATTAATAAAAGTTTCGAATCAGCAAAAATATGTAAGAAGTATAAACAGTTTTGCCCCAAATGAGACTATATGAAGCAAAAACTCACAAAATTGAAGGGAGAAATAGTTGTATAATAATAGTTGGAAACTGAATGCCCCACTCACAATAGTGGACAGAACAACCAAACGGAAGATAAAGAGACAGAGGACTAATACAACGCAGTAAATCAACTAGATCTAGTGACACACGCAGAACACCGTCCCAACAACCACACGCACATCCTTCGCAAGTGCACGTGGGACGTTTTCCAGGATGGACCATATGTTAGGCAACAGACTAAGTCTTGACAGATTTAAAAAATAGCTATCATACAAGTATCTTCTCTGACCACAATGGGAGGAAGTTGAAAAGCAACAAGAAAAGGAAAACTGGAAAATTCACAACATTGTGGAAATTAAGCAGCATGCTTTTAAACAACAAATGGATCAAAGAAGGAATCCAAAGGAAATTAGAAAATACTTAGAGAAGAACAGAAATGAAAACATAATATACCAAAACTTACGGGACACAGTGAAAACAGTGCTAAGGGGGGAATTTATAGCTATACACATTTACATTAAAAAACACGAAACATCTCAAACCAGCAATCTAACTTTACAACTTAAGGAACTAGAAAAAGAAGAACTAACTAAACCCAGAGGTAGTAAAAGGAAGGGATAATAAAGATTAGAGCATGAATCAACAAAAAGAGAGTAGAGAACAATAGGGGGGAAATCAAAACCAAAGTTGGTTCTCCGAAAAGATAGACACGTTTGACACAAACCTTTAGCTCGATGGACTAAGAAAAAGAGGAAAGACTCAAACTACTAAAATCATAAAAAGGGACATTACTGCTGATTCTACAAAAATAAAAATGATTATAAGAGAATACTGTGAACAATTATATGCCAACAAATTGGGTAACTAAGATGAAATGGGCAAGTTCCTAGAAACACAGAACCTACCAAGACTAGATTGCTACATCGTTAGTTCCCTGTGTGCTAGCTAACCGGAATTTAAATAAAAACTAAAGAACAAAACCAAACACCAAAACAACCCACCAAGACTAAATCACAAGGGACGGGAGATCTTAACGGATCTATAAGTAACGAGGAGATTGCACCAGTGTTCAACATTCTCCCAACAGAAGAGAAGCCATGGACCTGAAGGCTTCGTTGGTGAATTCTACCAAACATTTAGAGAAGAATCCCAAGTCTTCTTAAACTTTTCCAAAACACTGAAGAGGAGGGAATACTTCCTAACTCGCTCTGTGAAGCCAGCATTCCCCTGACACCAAAGCCAGGCCAAGACACTATGAGGAAAGAGGGCCACAGGCCAGTATCTACTATGAGCATTGGTGCAAAAGTCCTCAGTAAAATACTAGCAAACCAATTCAGAAGCATATCAAAAAATTATACACCCCGGTCAAGTGGGGTTTGTTCATGGAATGCAAGGATGGTTCAGCACACAAATCCTCAGTGTAACACACACAGCAATGGGATAAAGGGAAAAAATACATGATCATCTCAACTGATGTAGAAAAAACATTTGGCAAAATTCCACACCCTTCCATGATAAAGACATTCGACAAACCCAGAATAGATGGGAACTACCCCAACCTAATGAAAGTCATTGTTAACCTTAAAATATAAAACTGCCCATTATTTTACCAGCAAAAAACGAATTTTGGGGGGAGTAGCAGAGACCTGTAATCCGGGACAAGCAAGCCACAGCACAATCAACCATCGGCAGTTCCCAGAGCAGAGGAAAGGAGGCTCTGTTACAGAGGAAGGTGAGAGCTGGGAGGGGCCTTCTCATAGGCTGGACTGTGACTGTGACTGTCTCTCATTGGCTGGGCTGTTGTCTCTATAGGAGGAAAATTTACTTTCTCCTGGTGTGGTAGTAAAGCACTATTCGCCTGCAAGTTGCCGCTCTTCCTGTTGGATCTGCAGTGTATTCTCAGATAGGACACCAAAGTGACAGGTAGCAAGAGAAAAAAAATTGAACTTCATAAAAATTTTAAAATTTTGTGCATCAAAAGACACCATCACAGAGTAAAAAGCAACTCACATAATAGATGAAAATCTATGCAAGTCCTATATCTGATAAGGGAATGTCCAGAAAATACAGAAAATATATTCAAACCCTATAACTGATAAGGGAATGTCCAGAAAATACTCAACAACAAAAATCCCCAAACAATCCAATTCAAAAATAGGCAAAGGACTTGAACAGACATATTTCCAAAGACGATATAAGATGGCCAACAAGCACATGGAAAGAGGGTCAACATCACTGATTATCAGGAAAGTGCAAGTCAAAACTACCGTGAGGTGTCACTCCACACCCACTAGGGGTGACTATAGTTAAAAAAAATTGTGATAATAGAAAACAAGGCGAGGTAGAAAAATTGGAACCCCCGATCACTATTAGGGCTGTAAATTCATTCAGCCACTGAGAAAACAGTACAGCAGTTCCTCAAATAATTAAAATTAGAACTGCCATACAGTCCAGCCATTTGACCTCTGAGTATATCCCCAGAAGAATTGAAAGCAGGGTGTTGACGAGACACCGTGTTCGTAGGAGCATTATTCAGAGTAGCTAAAATGTGGAAGCCACCCAAGTGGCCACAGATAAACAGAATGTGATGTATGCATTCAGTTGAATGAATGGTGCTCGGCCATAGAAGGAGGGAGACTCTGGCACCTGCACACGGATGAAACACGGGACGTGTTGCTCGGTGAGTAAGCCGGTCACAGCAGGACAGATACTGTAGGATTCTACTCCTGCGAGTTACCTAGAATCGTCAGAATCATGGACACACAGGGCAGATGTGGCTGCCGGGAGCTGGGGGGAGGGACAGTGGGGAGTTAGTGCCTCGTGAGTATAGAGTCTTGGTTTTACAAAGTTAAAGGGATTGTGGGGATGGACGGATGGATGGATGGATGGATGGACGGACAGACAATGGTGTGAATGTATTTTATACCACTAAGCTGTACACTTAAAAATGGTTTAGATGGTCAATTTTATGTTATGTACATTTTATTCCAGGAAAAAAAAAGTGAGGTAAATGGCAAAATTGTCAAGCTTTTAGAAAATAATCCAGAAGACCATATTTCTTTTTTTTTTTTTAAGATTTTATTTATTTAATTCGACAGAGATAGAGACAGTCAGCGAGAGAGGGAACACAAGCAGGGGGAGTGGGAGAGGAAGAAGCAGGCTCACAGTGGAGGAGCCTGATGTGGGGCTCGATCCCATAACGCCGGGATCACGCCCTGAGCCGAAGGCAGACGCCCAACCGCTGTGCCACCCAGGCGCCCCCAGAAGACCATATTTCTGATCCCAAGGCAGGGAAAGTTTTGTGAAATAGGACCAAAAAGAAAAACGGCAATGACTCTGATTCATTGAGGTTAGGAACTTCTGCGTGCCGCGTCGCTGGTGTCCCTCGCCTGGGTCTTGTGAGATGTNTCTACAAAAATAAAAATGATTATAAGAGAATACTGTGAACAATTATATGCCAACAAATTGGGTAACTAAGATGAAATGGGCAAGTTCCTAGAAACACAGAACCTACCAAGACTAGATTGCTACATCGTTAGTTCCCTGTTAGCTAACCGGAATTTAAATAAAAACTAAAGAACAAAACCAAACACCAAAACAACCCACCAAGACTAAATCACAAGGGATCTTAATGGATCTATAAGTAACGAGGAGATTGCACCAGTGTTCAACATTCTCCCAACAGAAGAGAAGCCATGGACCTGAAGGCTTCGTTGGTGAATTCTACCAAACATTTAGAGAAGAATCCCAAGTCTTCTTAAACTTTTCCAAAACACTGAAGAGGAGGGAATACTTCCTAACTCGCTCTGTGAAGCCAGCATTCCCCTGACACCAAAGCCAGGCCAAGACACTATGAGGAAAGAGGGCCACAGGCCAGTATCTACTATGAGCATTGGTGCAAAAGTCCTCAGTAAAATACTAGCAAACCAATTCAGAAGCATATCAAAAAATTATACACCCCGGTCAAGTGGGGTTTGTTCATGGAATGCAAGGATGGTTCAGCACACAAATCCTCAGTGTAACACACACAGCAATGGGATAAAGGGAAAAAATACATGATCATCTCAACTGATGTAGAAAAAACATTTGGCAAAATTCCACACCCTTCCATGATAAAGACATTCGACAAACCCAGAATAGATGGGAACTACCCCAACCTAATGAAAGTCATTGTTAACCTTAAAATATAAAACTGCCCATTATTTTACCAGCAAAAAACGAATTTTGGGGGGAGTAGCAGAGACCTGTAATCCGGGACAAGCAAGCCACAGCACAATCAACCATCGGCAGTTCCCAGAGCAGAGGAAAGGAGGCTCTGTTACAGAGGAAGGTGAGAGCTGGGAGGGCCTTCTCATAGGCTGGACTGTGACTGTGACTGTCTCTCATTGGCTGGGCTGTTGTCTCTATAGGAGGAAAATTTACTTTCTCCTGGTGTGGTAGTAAAGCACTATTCGCCTGCAAGTTGCCGCTCTTCCTGTTGGATCTGCAGTGTATTCTCAGATAGGACACCAAAGTGACAGGTAGCAAGAGAAAAAAAATTGAACTTCATAAAAATTTTAAAATTTTGTGCATCAAAAGACACCATCACAGAGTAAAAAGCAACTCACATAATAGATGAAAATCTATGCAAGTCCTATATCTGATAAGGGAATGTCCAGAAAATACAGAAAATATATTCAAACCCTATAACTGATAAGGGAATGTCCAGAAAATACTCAACAACAAAAATCCCCAAACAATCCAATTCAAAAATAGGCAAAGGACTTGAACAGACATATTTCCAAAGACGATATAAGATGGCCAACAAGCACATGGAAAGAGGGTCAACATCACTGATTATCAGGAAAGTGCAAGTCAAAACTACCGTGAGGTGTCACTCCACACCCACTAGGGGTGACTATAGTTAAAAAAAATTGTGATAATAGAAAACAAGGCGAGGTAGAAAAATTGGAACCCCCGATCACTATTAGGGCTGTAAATTCATTCAGCCACTGAGAAAACAGTACAGCAGTTCCTCAAATAATTAAAATTAGAACTGCCATACAGTCCAGCCATTTGACCTCTGAGTATATCCCCAGAAGAATTGAAAGCAGGGTGTTGACGAGACACCGTGTTCGTAGGAGCATTATTCAGAGTAGCTAAAATGTGGAAGCCACCCAAGTGGCCACAGATAAACAGAATGTGATGTATGCATTCAGTTGAATGAATGGTGCTCGGCCATAGAAGGAGGGAGACTCTGGCACCTGCACACGGATGAAACACGGGACGTGTTGCTCGGTGAGTAAGCTGGTCACAGCAGGACAGATACTGTAGGATTCTACTCCTGCGAGTTACCTAGAATCGTCAGAATCATGGACACACAGGGCAGATGTGGCTGCCGGGAGCTGGGGGGAGGGACAGTGGGGAGTTAGTGCCTCGTGAGTATAGAGTCTTGGTTTTACAAAGTTAAAGGGATTGTGGGGATGGACGGATGGACGGATGGATGGATGGATGGATGGACGGACAGACAATGGTGTGAATGTATTTTATACCACTAAGCTGTACACTTAAAAATGATTTAGATGGTCAATTTTATGTTATGTACATTTTATTCCAGGAAAAAAAAAGTGAGGTAAATGGCAAAATTGTCAAGCTTTTAGAAAATAATCCAGAAGACCATATTTCTTTTTTTTTTTTTAAGATTTTATTTATTTAATTCGACAGAGATAGAGACAGTCAGCGAGAGAGGGAACACAAGCAGGGGGAGTGGGAGAGGAAGAAGCAGGCTCACAGTGGAGGAGCCTGATGTGGGGCTCGATCCCATAACGCCGGGATCACGCCCTGAGCCGAAGGCAGACGCCCAACCGCTGTGCCACCCAGGCGCCCCCAGAAGACCATATTTCTGATCCCAAGGCAGGGAAAGTTTTGTGAAATAGGACCAAAAAGAAAAACGGCAATGACTCTGATTCATTGAGGTTAGGAACTTCTGCGTGCCGCGTCGCTGGTGTCCCTCGCCTGGGTCTTGTGAGATGTCGCGTTCTGAGTCCTTGCATGTTGAAAATGCCTTTTTCTCATTATCACTCTTAAATGATAGTTTACTTGGGTGTGGGATTCCGTGTTCAAGTTCTGAGCCCTCGGCACCGCGAAGGCGCCCCATGCAGTCTCCGGGCGCCATCCCCGTCTCACCCCGGGTGGGCACACGGTCATGTCTCTCTGGCAGCTCTGAGCTTTCCTCCGGCTCGATGCCCTCCGCTCACCCCAAGGCTCTCTGAGTGGTGTAGGTCTTTACCTTCCTTGGCGCTCACCGAGCACTTTTGGTCAAGAGCTCATGCCTTCAGTTCTGAGAGGTCATTGTCCTGTCGTGTGGATCTGAATATTGTCCTGAGGCCACGGCCCCACTCACGGCGGATGCGTCCCCCAAAACCTCCGTTCGGGCTGTCTGTCGGGTTTACAGATCATTCGCTTTCTTGTTCTCCGCTCTTCTGTGTTAAAATTTCGTTCTGTCTTTGTCGTGGTAAATTAATTTTGTGTCTGTCGGGGAAGACATGCCCACTCTTACATCTGGAAACCAGAAAGCTCTTTTTAAAAATGGTTTGAAGTTTAGTAACAGTGTTTTGTTTTTCTGTGCCATGTTTGTTTTCATAGTTTCCTTCTCCAGGGCAACGGGGATGCCTCTGACTGACAGTGTGGACTCCGGAGCCAGATTGCCTGCACTGAGCCTGGCTTTACTCCTGGCACATCGTGGCGTGCTTCAGTTTCCCCATCTGTAAAGTGGGAGAAATAATGGCACACATTGCACAAGGCGTTGTCAGGATTGAATGAGAGCCTCCCCTGCCGCACGGGCAGCACGTGGGACATGCGAGCCCTAGTCCACTGCACGTGACACTCATATTCCCAGTGCCTTACGAACGTGTTTAAATTTGGTTTAAGGAAGGGATCGTGCCAGGGAGTGGCAGGGAGGGGCTTAGGGAAGGCTGTTGTTTTGCACCTGGGTTCACGAAGACTCAGCTGCAGCCCCCAGGAAATCAGACCGTGAGGCTGGGGTCAGCTTTCCCAAGGCGACCCCGGGAGGGGAAGCCAGCCTCATTTGCAGGCATACCTCGCCAGCCCGCCGAGCATCCCGTCCAGCCCCACCAGGCCGCAGGGTGGCCTGCCCTGCCCAGGCCTCGTGAGGTGGGTAGGAAAGGCCAGCCGTGGCCGGCCCCACCGTGGGAACCACACTGAGTGCAGAGGCGGTCATGTGACTCAGGGGGGGGG
>NC_048233.1:90388120-90389265 GCF_002007445.2 Ailuropoda melanoleuca
GTCCTGTCTGGGTGGTCCTGGCAGAGGAAGGAAAGATCTGGGTGGTTGGGACAGGGACTGTCTGGGTGATCACAGGGGAGGAGGGTTGTGTGGTCGTGGTCCGAAGCTTAAGAGTCCCTGATGATGATTGGCTTATGCTGGTGCTGGGGGTGGAGACAGGGACCACCAGAGTGGTTCCAGGTGAAGAGGGTCCTGTCTGGGAGGTGGAACCAGTGACTGACAGGGTGGTCCCAGGGGAAGAGGGTCCTGTCTGAGATGTGGGGCCAGAGACCCTGGTGGTGGTCTCTGGGGAAGAGGGTCCTGTCTGGGAGGTGGAGACAGTGACTGACAGGGTGGTCCCAGTGGAAGAGGGTCCTGTCTGAGAGGTGGGGCCAGAGACCCTGGTGGTGGTCTCTGGGGAAGAGGGTCCTGTCTGGGAGGTGGAGCCAGTGACTGACAGGGTGGTCTCAAGGGACGAGGGTCCTGTCTGAGCGGTGGGGCCAGAGACACTGGTGGTGGTTCCAGGTGAAGAGGGTCCTGTCTGAGAGGTGGGGCCAGAGACCCTGGTGGTGGTCTCTNCCGGGCAGAGCAGGCTGGCCTGAGATGGGGCCCTCCCTCCCTCTGCTCAAGCCGGGGGGCAGAACACTCACGGATTTGGGAAACCCATTTGGTCCCACACAGCCTGGAAGGGAAGAAGAAGGGGGCGGTCAGTGGGCGTGCTGGGGTCCCAGACCCAGTGGGCAGAGACCACAGGCCCTGGGATATGTCCTTGCAGGCCTGGCTGCCCCACGCGGCCAGGGCTCTTCTTCCTGCTCGGGACAGAAGCCCCTGGAGAAGTCGGTGTCACGGCCACACTGCACCTTCAGGGGGGCACTGGGCTAGGAGAGCGAGCACCCAGGAGGGATGGTCCCAGGCTAGGGTCTTCCCAGCCCAGGCCCTCCGCCTCTGGGGTCAAGGCGGCTGTGGCCGGTGCTCACCGCACTCGCGCACGCAGACGTTGGTGTGCGTGTTGAAGAGGGTGTGTCCGTCAGGGCAGAAGCAGCCTTCTGCCAGCCCCCTGCCTGCTGCGCTCTGGCTCCTGCAAGGTGACAAGGGCATTCCTGGGACCCCCGATCCATAGAAGTGGCAGTCCAAGAGGGAGGGGAAAGGGCATGGCAGAGTGCTGG
>NC_048233.1:90389365-90391605 GCF_002007445.2 Ailuropoda melanoleuca
GGTTGACCAGCTGCCAGGGCCCGGAGTCAGGGGTCAGAGGTTGGGGTGCAGGGAAGGAAGCCCCAGGGACCTGAGGCTGGGGGGTCCCAGACCCTTCAGGCAGGCTTTACCTGGAGTCGCAGGACGCGGCCTGTGCGGGGCCACATGGCTGGTACACCTTGTCGGGTGGGCAGGTGAAGTCTGGGGACACAGAGACGAGTTAGGTGGTCCGAGGAGGCCGGAGCCCCCGGGGCCACCCCGACTCACCGCACAGCCCGTTGGTGGCATTCCGCCAGTTGCTGCACACGCCCCTGGCACGGCAGAGCGCCGCGTAGGCCTCCAGGCTCCGGCAGGGCGCCTGGTGGGGGTTGGCTTGGCAGTCATCACTGACGCAGGAGCTGACGAACGGATCAGGTGGGATGAGGGCGTGGCACTCCGCGAAGACCCTGCGGGGAGGGGCGGTCAGAGGCCGGGGCAGCGGGCAGGCTGCTGCCCCGCAACCTCCAGGCCCACGGGAGGGACTCACGGGCTCCGCAGCAGCTCGCAGAGGGGCACCGGGGGGCACGGGGAGGAGGTGGGCGTGGCGGGTGCTGAGGTCGAGGTGCCAGCCGTCGGGGGCGGGCGGGTCGGCGCCCAGCAGTCCTCCCTGCCGCTCTCGGGGACCAGCCACCTGTGGGCCATGTCTTGACAGGTGGGGGCCATGGTGCCGTCTGGCTGGCGGCAGTCGTCGGTCTGGCTGTTGGTGCAGGTGCCTGGGGTGGCGGGGCAGCAGGGTCAAGCTCTCCCCCCTTCCCTCTGCCCACCTGTGCTGGGCAGCTGTGGCCCGGACGTCCCTGGCACCCACTCACCGCACTGGCCCTCAGTGTTGTGGCTGAAGTGGCTGTAGGACAGCTGGATGTGGAAGACGTCCCCGTTGAAGGTGATGTTCACACCAATGGCAGGAATGTCGATGTGCATCGTGGAGGTCCCCGTCACGGACACACTCACGCCGTTCTTGCTGAAGCCCGAGCTCACTTGCGTGTGGTCGAACAGGATCTGGGGATGTGTTGAGGGGATCCGTGGCAGGGTGCTGGGGCAGCAGGGCCTGCCTTCGGGGCTCGGCCTCCCCTACCCAAAGTGCAGATGCTCCCCTTGGGGTCCCAGTTGGCCACGTTCAGCTCCCTGAGGCTTCACGGCGTGCCCTTGACCCTGCCCAAGGCACCCTTGGGAGCTGACCTCCAGGCCTGCAGGCCTTCCCTGGTGGCCCCGGGACAGGGCCACTCACCAGGCTCCCCTGCCCGTGGGCACCGGCGCTGGTGGTGAGGATGACCTCCATGGAGTTGTAGTGGACGCTGAGGGCGCGGGGACAGCGGGCAGTGGCAGTGACGGCCCCGCAGAAGTGGTTGTTCATGTAAATACTAAGGTTCCCGTAACGTGGGTGGATCTCCTTCACGAGCACGTGGGTGCAGTTGTCCAGAAAGGAGTAGGACGTGCCGTCGAAGGTGGTGTAGTGCGAGTCCCCCCAGCCGCTGCAGGAGCCTGCGGAGCACGACGGTCCCCTCACCCAGCGCCACCCCGACACTGCCACCCCAGCCGCCCTGGGCCCCGGTTGCCTTTTTTATAAAAGGGGGTGGAGTGGGTTGCATGGTGTCCCCAAAGGCAAGTCCCCATGTCCACCCAGACCCTGAGACTGTGCCCTGATCTGGGAAAAGGGCTTCATGTCTGTAACTGAGTTAAGGACCTCGAGGTGACACCGTCCGGGACTACCAGGTGGCCCTAACTCAATGACGAATGTCCTTGCAGGAGGGGAGCGGTCATGGGAAGATGACGCTGTGGCTGGAGGCTCTCGGCCACCAGCCCCGGGACACCCGGAGCCCCCTAAGCTGAAGTGGCAGGAAGGGCCTCGCCGCGGCCTCCAAAGGGAGAGAGCCGGTCGTTGCTGGTGTTCTGACCCCTGTGTGTGGTGCGTGCTTCCTCCTGGACCTGACACCATGCCGTCCGAGGCCAGGCCAGTGGGCAGCTCTCAGAGGGACGCTCAGGAATTCCTGGGATAACAGCCCCCTGACCCAGGGCCCCCTTCCAGCCGCAGAGGCTGCGGTGACAGTGGGCTCAGCAAACCTGGGCCTTCCCCCTGCTGTGGCTGGCGTGTCACCCTCTCTGGCTGGCACTGTGGGCCTCGGCTCTGGCTCCCTGCGTGTCCCCCGCTGCCCCTCAGCCCACCCCGGCTTACACTCGCACTCAAAGTGGAAGTCACACGGCTCGCTCTCCTGCGACACTCTGAC
>NC_048233.1:90392725-90398281 GCF_002007445.2 Ailuropoda melanoleuca
CAGGGACTGTCTGCGTGGTCACGGGGGAGGAGGTGTGGGTGGTCGTGGTCTGTAGCCCAGGGACCCCTGAGAACGTTTGGCTTATGCTGGTGCTGGTCGTGGAGACAGGGACCAGGGGAGTGGTTCCAGGGGAAGAGGGTCCTGTCTGAGCAGTGGGGCCAGAGACCCTGGTGGTGGTCTCTGGGGAAGAGGGTCCTGTCTGGGTGGTCCTGGCAGAGGAAGGAAAGATCTGGGTGGTGGGGGCAGTGACTCTCTGGGTGGTCACGGGGGAGGAGGGGTGGGTGGTCGTGGTCTGTAGCTTAGTGACTCCTGATGACGTTTGGCTTATGCTGGTGGTGGTGGTGGTGACAGGGACGAATGGAGTGGTTCCAGGGGAAGAGGGTCCTGTCTGGGAGGTGGAGCCNTCGTGGTCTGTAGCCCAGGGACCCCTGAGAACGTTTGGCTTATGCTGGTGCTGGTCGTGGAGACAGGGACCAGGGGAGTGGTTCCAGGGGAAGAGGGTCCTGTCTGAGCAGTGGGGCCAGGGACCCTGGTGGTGGTCTCTTGGGAAGAGGGTCCTGTCTGGGTAGTCCTGGCAGAGGAAGGAAAGATCTGGGTGGTGGAGACAGTGAGTGTCTGCGTGGTCACAGGGGAGGAGGGTTGGGCGGTCATGGTCTGTAGCTTAGTGACCCCTGATGAAGTTTGGCTTATGCTGTTGGTGGTGGTGGAGACAGGGACCACCAGAGTGGTTCCAGGAGAAGAGGGTCCTGTCTGGGAGGTGGAGCCAGTGACTGACAGGGTGGTCCCAGGGGAAGAGGGTCCTGTCTGAGCAGTGGGGCCAGAGACACTGGTGGTGGTTTCTGGGGAAGAGGGTCCTGTCTGGGTGGTCCTGGCAGAGGAAGGAAAGATCTGGGTGGTGGGGACAGGGACTGTCTGCTTGGTCACGGGGGAGGAGGGGTGGGTGGTCGTGGTCTGTAGCTTAGTGACCCCTGTTGAAGTTTGGCTTATGTTGGTGCTGGTGGTGGAGACAGTGACCATTGGAGTGGTTCCAGGGGAAGAGGGTC
Source organism: Ailuropoda melanoleuca (assembly GCF_002007445.2). Lineage (NCBI taxonomy): Eukaryota > Metazoa > Chordata > Mammalia > Carnivora > Ursidae > Ailuropoda > Ailuropoda melanoleuca. The sequence goes on from NC_048233.1 coordinate 90,393,769, forward strand.
CTGTCTGGGAGGTGGAGCCAGTGACTGACAGGGTGGTCTCAAGGGAAGAGGGTCCTGTCTGAGCGGTGGGGCCAGAGACACTGGTGGTGGTTCCAGGTGAAGAGGGTCCTGTCTGAGAGGTGGGGCCAGAGACCCTGGTGGTGGTCTCTTGGGAAGATGGTCCTGTCTGGGTGGTCCTGGCAGAGGAAGGAAAGATCTGGGTGGTTGGGACAGGGACTGTCTGGGTGATCACAGGGGAGGAGGGTTGTGTGGTCGTGGTCCGAAGCTTAAGAGTCCCTGATGATGATTGGCTTATGCTGGTGCTGGGGGTGGAGACAGGGACCACCAGAGTGGTTCCAGTGGAAGAGGGTCCTGTCTGGGAAGTGGAGCCAGTGACTGACAGGGTGGTCCCAGGGGAAGAGGGTCCTGTCTGAGATGTGGGGCCAGAGACCCTGGTGGTGGTCTCTGGGGAAGAGGGTCCTGTCTGGGAGGTGGAGACAGTGACTGACAGGGTGGTCCCAAGGGACGAGGGTCCTGTCTGAGCGGTGGGGCCAGAGACACTGGTGGTGGTTCCAGGTGAAGAGGGTCCTGTCTGAGAGGTGGGGCCAGAGACCCTGGTGGTGGTCTCTTGGGAAGAGGGTCCTGTCTGGGTGGTCCTGGCAGAGGAAGGAAAGATCTGGGTGGTGGGGACAGGGACTGTCTGCTTGGTCACGGGGGAGGAGGGGTGGGTGGTCGTGGTCTGTAGCTTAGTGACCCCTGTTGAAGTTTGGCTTATGTTGGTGCTGGTGGTGGAGACAGTGACCATTGGAGTGGTTCCAGGGGAAGAGGGTCCTGTCTGGGAGGTGGAGCCAGTGACTGACAGGGTCGTCTCATGGGAAGAGGGTCCTGTCTGAGAGGTGGGGCCAGAGACCCTGGTGGTGGTCTCTGGGGAAGAGGGTCCTGTCTGGGAGGTGGAGCCAGTGACTGACAGGGTGGTCTCAAGGAAAGAGGGTCCTGTCTGAGCGGTGGGGCCAGAGACACTGGTGGTGGTTCCAGGTGAAGAGGGTCCTGTCTGAGAGGTGGGGCCAGAGACCCTGGTGGTGGTCTCTGGGGAAGAGGGTCCTGTCTGGGTGGTCCTGGCAGAGGAAGGAAAGATCTGGGTGGTGGGGACAGGGACTGTCTGCTTGGTCACGGGGGAGGAGGGGTGGGTGGTCGTGGTCTGTAGCTTAGTGACCCCTGTTGAAGTTTGGCTTATGTTGGTGCTGGTGGTGGAGACAGTGACCATTGGAGTGGTTCCAGGGGAAGAGGGTCCTGTCTGGGAGGTGGAGCCAGTGACTGACAGGGTCGTCTCATGGGAAGAGGGTCCTGTCTGAGCGGTGGGGCCAGAGACACTGGTGGTGGTTCCAGGTGAAGAGGGTCCTGTCTGAGAGGTGGGGCCAGAGACCCTGGTGGTGGTCTCTTGGGAAGATGGTCCTGTCTGGGTGGTCCTGGCAGAGGAAGGAAAGATCTGGGTGGTTGGGACAGGGACTGTCTGGGTGATCACAGGGGAGGAGGGTTGTGTGGTCGTGGTCCGAAGCTTAAGAGTCCCTGATGATGATTGGCTTATGCTGGTGCTGGGGGTGGAGACAGGGACCACCAGAGTGGTTCCAGGTGAAGAGGGTCCTGTCTGGGAGGTGGAGCCAGTGACTGACAGGGTCGTCTCATGGGAAGAGGGTCCTGTCTGAGAGGTGGGGCCAGAGACACTGGTGGTGGTTCCAGGTGAAGAGGGTCCTGTCTGAGAGGTGGGGCCAGAGACCCTGGTGGTGGTCTCTGGGGAAGAGGGTCCTGTCTGGGTGGTCCTGGCAGAGGAAGGAAAGATCTGGGTGGTGGGGACAGGGACTGTCTGGGTGGTCATGGGGGAGGAGGGTTGGGTGGTCTTGGTCTTTACCTTATTGACCCCTGATGATGTTTGGCTTACGCTGGTGGCAGTGGTGGTGACAAGGACGAATGGAGTGGTTCCAGGGGAAGAGGGTCCTGTCTGGGAGGTGGAGCCCGTGACCGACAGTGTGGTCCCAGGGGATGAGGGTCCTGTCTGAGCAGTGGGGCCGGAGACCCTGGTGGTGGTTCCAGGAGAAGAGGGTCCTGTCTGAGCAGTGGGGCCAGAAACCCTGGTGGTGGTCTCTGGGGAAGAGGGTCCTGTCTGGGTGGTCCTGGCAGAGGAAGGAAAGATCTGGGTGGTGGGGGCAGTGACTCTCTGGGTGGTCACGGGGGAGGAGGGGTGGGTGGTCGTGGTCTGTAGCTTAGTGACTCCTGATGACGTTTGGCTTATGCTGGTGGTGGTGGTGGTGACAGGGACGAATGGAGTGGTTCCAGGGGAAGAGGGTCCTGTCTGGGAGGTGGAGCCAGTGACTGACAGGGTGGTCCCAGGGGACATGCGTTCTGTCTGAGCGGTGGGGCCAGAGGTACTGATGGTGGTTCCAGGGGAAGAGGGTCCTGTCTGAGCAGTGGAGCCAGGGACCCTGGTGGTGGTCTCTTGGGAAGAGGGTCCTGTCTGGGTAGTCCTGGCAGAGGAAGGAAAGATCTGGGTGGTGGAGACAGTGAGTGTCTGCGTGGTCACAGGGGAGGAGGGTTGGGCGGTCATGGTCTGTAGCTTAGTGACCCCTGATGAAGTTTGGCTTATGCTGTTGGTGGTGGTGGAGACAGGGACCACCAGAGTGGTTCCAGGAGAAGAGGGTCCTGTCTGGGAGGTGGAGCCAGTGACTGACAGGGTGGTCCCAGGGGAAGAGGGTCCTGTCTGGGCAGTGGGGCCAGAGACACTGGTGGTGGTTTCTGGGGAAGAGGGTCCTGTCTGGGTAGTCCTGGCAGAGGAAGGAAGGATATGGGTGGTGGGGACAGTGACTGTCTGCATGGTCACCGGGAAGGAGCGGTGTGTGGTCATGGTCCGAGGCTTAAGGGTCCCTGATGAAGTTTGGCTTATGCTGGTGCTGGTGGTGGAGACAGGGACCAGTGGAGTGGTTCCAGGGGAAGAAGTTCCTTTCTGGGAGGTGGAGCCAGTGACTGTCAGGGTGGTCCCAGGGGATGAGCGTTCTGTCTGAGCGGTGGGGCCAGAGGCACTGGTGGTGGTTCCAGGGGAAGAGGGTCCTGTCTGAGCAGTGGGGCCAGAGAGCCTGGTGGTGGTCTCTGGGGATGAGGGTCCTGTCTGGGTGGTCCTGACAGAGGAAGGAAGGATATGGGTGGTGGGGACAGTGACTGTCTGCGTGGTCACGGGGGAGGAGGGTTGAGTGGTCTTGGTCTGTACCTTAATGACCCCTGATGATGTTTGGCTTATCCTGGTGGTGGAGACAGGGACCACCAGAGTCGTTCCAGGGGAAGAGGGTCCTCTCTGGGACGTGGAGCCAGTGATTGTCAGGGTGGTCCCAGGGGAAGAGGGTCCTGTCTGAGCAGTGGGGCCAGAGACCCTGGTGGTGGTTCCAGGGGAAGAGGGTCCTGTCTGAGCAGTGGGGCCAGAGAGCCTGGTGGTGGTCTCTGGGGAAGAGGGTCCTGTCTGGGTGGTCCTGACAGAGGAAGGAAGGATATGGGTGGTGGGGACAGGGACTGTCTGCGTGGTCACAGGGGAGGAGGTGTGGGTGGTCGTGGTCTGTAGCCCAGGGACCCCTGAGAACGTTTGGCTTATGCTGGTGCTGGTCGTGGAGACAGGGACCAGGGGAGTGGTTCCAGGGGAAGAGGGTCCTGTCTGAGCAGTGGGGCCAGAGAGCCTGGTGGTGGTCTCTGGGGAAGAGGGTCCTGTCTGGGTGGTCCTGACAGAGGAAGGAAGGATATGGGTGGTGGGGCCAGGGACTGTCTGCGTGGTCACGGGGGAGGAGGTGTGGGTGGTCGTGGTCTGTAGCCCAGGGACCCCTGAGAACGTTTGGCTTATGCTGGTGCTGGTCGTGGAGACAGGGACCAGGGGAGTGGTTCCAGGGGAAGAGGGTCCTGTGTGAGCAGTGGGGCCAGGGACCCTGGTGGTGGTCTCTGGGGAAGAGGGTCCTGTCTGGGAGGTGGAGCCAGTGACTGACAGGGTGGTCCCAGGGGAAGAGGGTCCTGTCTGAGAGGTGGGGCCAGAGACCCTGGTGGTGGTCTCTGGGGAAGAGGGTCCTGTCTGGGAGGTGGAGCCAGTGACTGACAGGGTGGTCTCAGGGGAAGAGGGTCCTGTCTGAGCGGTGGGGCCAGAGACACTGGTGGTGGTCTGTGTGGAAGAGAGTCCTGTCTGGGTAGTCCTGGCAGAGGAAGGAAAGATCTGGGTTGTGGGGACAGTGAGTGTCTGCGTGGTCAAAGGGGAGGAGGGTTGTGTGGTCATGGTCCAAAGCTTAAGAGTCCCTGATGATGATTGGCTTATGCTGGTGCTAGTGGTGGAGACAGGGACCACCCGAGTGGTTCCAGTGGAAGATGGTCCTGTCTGGGACGTGGAGCCAGTGACTGATAGGGTGGTCCCAGGGGAAGAGGGTGCTGTCTGAGATGTGGGGCCAGAGACCCTGGTGGTGGTCTCTGGGGAAGAGGGTCCTGTCTTGGTAGTCCTGGCAGAGGAAGGAAAGATCTG